>NC_057936.1:18993625-19019066 GCF_018555375.3 Anguilla rostrata
TTGTTTTTTCTAGTATGATGTCATTTTCAGAATCCGGTATGGGATTCTTTTTGAGCGGACAGAAGTGCGATCATTCAGGTAAGTTAACAAAAATTCCGCCTTGCTTTTACGTGTCGCCGCAGTGACCTTGCACTCTGAAAAATCGTTCATCGGATATGATAATTGTGAACTTGGATTAAATAATTCATTTCACTGAAATTTTCAATATTTGTCAAATGAATCATTTAATCAGCAAGTGCATACTATGAGTACATTTGCTGCAGCAGATTTTCTTAATGAAATCTTATGCACTTTGCTTGCTGTCCTATCAAAGTATTGTACTGTTTCGTCTCGTTTTCATTCATTAGTCGCAGAGAAGAAGGGACAGCTGTAGAGGTGGCGCTGATTTTCAACAGGACCAGTTCAGAAACATTGCCCAGCACGGACAATGTCGCGGAGACCTTGATAAGAGCAGTGACGGACCCCGATTCCACGTTAACAACTCGGTTCAATGTTACTCTGATAGTTGACTCCATCCGCGTGCTAAGTAAGTGTCATTGCTCGATTATCTGTGCATATGTACGCGTTTATGTACGCATGTATGTAGAGGCCTCCATTTAACCGTTTGGATGAATATGTCCGCGTTCCGTGTGTTTTCCTCACATTGATGGTACTATTAATACAGCAAGATGTTCAATCTGTAATATTTCACATTTTCCGGCAGCCGTCAAAATACTTGCAGTATATTGTCCCACAAATGGCATTACTTTAATGTGTTCCTACTTACCTCAACTGCAGCTCCCACATCTACCACTCCTGAGGTTCCTGCCACTGGATCCCCCTTGCCTGCAGCTACCACAATAGCTCCAGTCATTGCAACTCCCACAGCCTTCACTTCCATTGCAACAAGCGGAGTCAGCAACTCTGCTGGAAGTGCAACCACTATTCCTGATTCCATCAGTGTGATAAGTAAGTTCATTAGTTCTTTTGTCTTTGCCTATGGATGTATGTATCTACAATTTGTGTGTAAAAGTCTGAATGTAACCATGTGAGTGAATGTGTTTCTGTTCATTATGTTCTCCTCACATTGATAGTACAGTTGCGAGGTTTAATGAGGTATAATTACTGATATTTTCGATTTGAAATATCCTGAAGGTGTCAAATTTCTATTCCAATTCTACAAATGGGCCTAATTTAATGTGTTCCTACTACCTTGACTGCAGATCCCACAAAATCTACCACTTCTGAGGCTCCTTCCAATGGATCCACCGTGCCTGCAGCTAACACAATAGCTCCAGTCATTGCAACTCCCACAGCCTTCACTTCCATTGCAACAGGCGGAATCAGCAACTCTGCTGGAAATGCAACCACTATTGCTGATTCCATCAGTGTGATAAGTAAGTTCATTAGTTCTTTTGTCTTTGCCTATGGATGTATGTATCTACAATTTGTGTGTAAAAGTCTGAATGTAACCATGTGAGTGAATGTGTTTCTGTTCATTATGTTCTCCTCACATTGATAGTACAGTTGCGAGGTTTAATGAGGTATAATTACTGATGTTTTCGATTTGAAATATGCTGAAGGTGTCAAATTTCTATTCCAATTCTTCAAATGGGCCTAATTTAATGTGTTCCTACTACCTTGACTGCAGATCCCACAACATCTACCACTTCTGAGGCTCCTGCCACTGGATCCACCGTGCCTGCAGCTACCACAAACGCTACTCTGACTACATCTACCACACCCTTCACTACCAGTAAAACAGTTTTAGTTCTTGATGTGACCCTGATATTTCCATTCGAGCCTGCACTGGAAGACAACCAGTCACCCCAATTTAAGGCTTTAGCAGCAAAAGTTGTTGCTGTGGTAAGTCCATCTTTCAGTGCTTCTAGCTTACTCTTGATTTGCCTTGTATAACATGGTGTTTATTGCAGTTCTTATTTGTGTATTCAATTATGATCAACAGATACAATTAAGTTATCTTCCTTGAATTCCAATACATTGCCCTAACAGTAGTCTTTTATGAATGCCATATCTGAAGTTATATTATTCTTCTTTTCTTGTCTTATTGCACAGTGTGATGCAATTTACAGGGCAAGATATGGGCTTCTTTTCATCAGAACTGTTGTCAGATCATTCAGGTGAGTCTGAAGTTGAATGCAGACATTTCCAGTAAATTTGTTTTTCTTTAGGATACATTCAGGCATGTCACCATGCATCTAGTCTATTTATCTGTTAGACTAATATTCAGTGGTCATTCATACTCCTAAATTGAAATTATACATTCAGTTTAAGTTCAGTTTAATACCGTTCTGTCAAAGTATGCAATGTTTTCTTTTCTTTTTCAGGTCCATTAGTATCAGAATGTTAGGAACAGATGTGGAGGCAGAGCTGATTTTCAACACCACCATGCCTGATGCACTACCCAACACTGAGGATGTGAAGAAAACCTTGGAAAGTGCAGTGACCAACCCAAATTCAACTATAACGAGTGAATTCAATATTACTCTAGTTCCTGATTCCATAAGGGTGACGAGTAAGTTGCTTCCTCTAATAATCAACTGTACAATACCGGTGTAGTGGGTGTAGCTTGGGTAGTTCACTAGTGAAGCACAGTAAAGTTGTAGTAAAGCAAAGGTCTCTTAGCAGGATTCTGTGACAATGCTCTCTGGCAACGCAACTTTCAAATTTAAAAATGATGTTGCTCTTAGATTGGGGTGATTTCACTTTTAGCTTACTAGTAACGTGTTCGCCTATGAAATCTTTGGACGCGTGCAAGACAAATCCCACCCCGGACTCCGGCAAATCTCTAACTTTTAACACTGACACGAATTATGGAAACACTGCGCATAAAGAAGTTTAGTACTCTTAGAACTTATTTGTGCCCTTTCTACTGTTGTTGTTTCTCAGAGCCATTTTCATCAGTAAAACTGTGCTTTTGGTAAATGGACTGCATTTATATAGCGCTTTTATCCAAAGCGCTTTACAATTGATGCCTCTCATTCGCCAGAGCAGTTAGGGGTTAGGGGTTAGGTGTCTTGCTCAAGGACACTTCGACATGCCCAGGGCAGGGTTTGAACCGGCAACCCTCTGACTGCCAGACAATCGGTCTTACCTCCTGAGCTATATCACCCCTGCTTTTAAACAATTATCTTCTTGACCACAAGTGGTAACGACATTATGTGGCCATCTCTAAAATTCGAAATAAAGTAATGCAAGCCAAAAGTTTTTCTTTGCATGAGCATGTACTGGACAAAGAAATACATGTTCAAGCTGATATATAATGCAACAGTGAGATACATTAAACTGCTCAAGTATGTTGAAATGAACCACAGACTGTAGAGAAATCTGGACAAAGTCACTGTGACGTCACCCATTGACTCTTCATAGGCTTGATGACAAGCATTTTGAAGTCCCAGAAGTGTAGTTCATAAGCACCGCCATGTTGTACTGCCAGAGACTGCGCAGTAGGGACATGAAGTTTGATTGTTCACTAAGCGTGTGAGATACAGTGACTCAGTAGTGATGCAAACTGTCCCTGATTCGTCCACAAAATATTACCGTCTTGTCCAAATAGCACAATAACTTAAAACACCTATTGCGACTACTTTTTCTCGCAGAAAATATTATTGACTTTGTATTTTTACTGTATAATTACTATGAACTTACATTAAAACGAGTGGCTGAAACACCTATAGTGGAGCCAACTGCACTGGCACTAGTGAGCAACATCTCTCAACAAGACAAGGAAGTGAGCTTCAAAAATGTAGCCCGGTTTTGGCCGCTTGGTACAAACTAACATTTAGGAAGGTGTAATGGTTATTGTTTATCACAAATGCAATTTTTTAAAAATTTCTGTTTTATGTTGATATTACATGTATTACATCTTACATTTATTATCCCAAAAAAAGAAATAATTGCAACATATTTCATTAATCATTAAAATCTGTTTATAAATGCAGTGTTTCCATAATTTGTCAGTACTGTAATGTATGTATTTGGATATTTTGCATTTGGGTGTGCCCGTATATGTTTGTGTGTACCTGTGTGTGTGTGAATTTATCTTTTTGACTATACTATTTTGTCTCTTTCTTAATGATATCTTAATGAATCTTAATGATTGTTTACCTGAAGGTGTCGCCAATGCTTCTACAACACCCACAACAAAACTGACAACGAGTAAGTTGCTTGCTCTGCCTATATGTATGTATTTACAGTAGCACTTTCCATTACAGTTCCATTAACTAACAGGTGTTAATGCATTACCTAACAAAGAACAATGAAGTAATCTATTAAGGCATTTGTTATTATGAACAAATGTTTTATTTGTATTTTATCAAATCATGTACCATTTCTTCCATGTTTACTAGGTATCATTGAAGTATTATTTGTTCCCTTTTGGTCATCGCACATTACAATGTTTCATATACTGACAGGAAATACTTAAGCAAGTATTTCCTAACATGAACAGATTATTCATGAATGTAAAAATAGCATGAATATCACAATTTACACCTAAGATACCTACTTGCTCAACCTTTCTCCTATTCCAAATATGCTAATGGCTTAGTTCACATGAATAATCATTAATAGATTTGTTCATACCTTGTTCATATTAGATTAACTCATGTTAGTTAATGGAAGCTGAAGTGTTACCATATTTACTCATGTGTGTTTGTGCGTACCCGTATGTGTGTGTGTGTGTGTGTGTGTGTGTGTGTGTGATTTTCTCTTCTTCATACTACCATGAAAACATGTCTCTTTATGAAAATTATTTACCTGAAGGTGTGGCCAATGCTTCTACAACAACCAAAGTGAAACTTACAACAGCAAAAGCCACCACCAGAGCAACCACCACACCGTCCAGCGCCAAACCTGCGACTGCAGCACCCACCTCAGCCAGCACTGCTACCCCAAGTGCAACTGTCCAGATAGAGTTTACTTCAAGAGAAACATTTGTGCCTGATCTCTTAAATCAAAATTCAAAAGCTTTTCAAGCCAGATCAAAACTCACCAAAGAACAGGTGGGTCTCTTTTAAGATGTTTTGGGAAAATAGTTTACTGTATGTTGATAAAAGATTGTCCTAGATTCAATCAAATGCTTTTAGCCACTGTTCTAGCATAGGCCAAATAACTTTAATGTGGCTTACTTATTCAGCATTGTGACCACTTGCTTTACAAAATGTATATTTTAGATTTTTATCTGTATTAAAGAAGCATGAAATTGTTGCTTCTCATATGAATGATTATTTTTGACAATTGGAAAATGCAGTCCATTTGATATGGAGAGTCAATTCAAAATGCACTCATAATATCAAAAGGGCTACATACACAGTATTAGTGCCTACCACTACCTATAATGTACTATAAACTTCAGGTCATTCCTGAAATCTAGGGCTCTATTTTCTGGAATCATTGTTGCACAGTGTATGGGCGGAGCACATACTGGAGGCACAGTGGCCATCGCTACTGAATGTTGGTATTTTCTCGAAGCATGTGGTGCTGATGGAAAATGGGTTGTATTAGGCTGAATATATTGTCAATGGGTCCCTTTAAGAGCCCTGTGCTTTTTGTCCTGGGATACTGCCTTCTGTCGACTACCACTGCAATGTAAGACAAGGATAGAAAAAGAAAAAGATCCTCAGAAGAAGCTTCTCCCAAGAGATGTCGGAGTGCTTGTGTAGGAGGTGTTGAGTAGGGCTGCCACTTTTCCAAAAATTGAGTTTGAAGGAATTTCATAAGAGAAATTCATTCTCATTTTCTACTGTCAAAATTTCAATGAAACATTGCCTAAATGTATAATTGTTATGGCCCAGTTTTAATCTGTAATTAATCCTGTATCTTGAAGTTTTATTTATTTTTAAATATTGTATTTATTTGCTTATCACAAAAACTAAACAAAAATACCAATAACGGAAAAAACAGAGCAGCAGCAAATAAATTAGTAAATAAACAATAAATAAAAATAAACAACTGCTAGTCTGTACAAACCTATTAGCCAGGTTACAATACACATCACACTTTAGATTCATTTAGGTAAGAAAGAAATGGTCCCCCAGTTAGCAGAAAGTTTTTGGAAGCAGGTAGTTCTCATGAATCTGTTCTCCTCCATTTGTATACAACAATCCATCTTTGAAAACAAGGGGGACTTTTAGCTACCATCATCCCAGAAATCTGAGACTTCTGCATGGCAATGGGCAGATGCGTAGTGGACTCCAAGCAACCAAGGAGGGCAATTCCAGCCTCAGGCTCAATGTCCAATTCAAATGCTTTAGAATAACAGTTTAAAATATTTGTCCAGAAGCATATATGTTGTGTATAAGCTGGTCTCTGCTATTAATGGAGCAGGTATGAATTCAAGACTGACTCTCACTCCATACATACCCGGATATTTATATACCCAATTCATCACCCATTGGTGTGTACACGGAGGACTCAGGTGTATTGAAACACTTCTGATCTGATTTAAGATTCTAGTTGAGCTTTCAGCATGAAGATTTGGTTGGTTAATCTACTGGGCCATGGTCTGTCACAATGAGCCCATGGCTGTATTAATTGCTGTATCTAGCCACAGACTCTTCTACCCATGAAACCCCATACAAGACAGTACCCCAGGACCACATGCAGTATAACTACAGCCATAAGCAATTAAAAACAGAAATAAATGCAGGAATTAACATAATAAAAAGAAAAAAGACAATGACTGATAAATGCAATGTATGCATTTTTCCTGCTTGGGGGATTTATATCAAAGTCAAATTGGACAGCACATGATCCATGAAAACCGTTGATTGGCTTTTGAATAGGTTACGATCCTGTGTAAATTGCTTTGGAAAAGCCCTGAAATTATCAATTTGCCTCTATGCTTGGCTACAACTTGAACCATAGACCTGGTTCGAGCAGATGGGCGGAGCAGACTTGAATTGGAAACTGCTCTGACACTCTGACAAATTGCAGTGCGCTGCGTGATATTCACTGCATACCCCCAACAGCATATCTGCAACCTCAGCACACAGTGGGTCTCCAAATTACCAAATGAGCTCAGGTGCATCAAAATCCATGACAAAAATACCACTTCACCAGTGCGACCGATCCCCACACGCTATGCACTGACCAGAAAATAGAGTCTTTAGTGTTATTTTTTGGTAGATTTATGTCACGTATGCACTCTCATAACTTTTGTTTATTTAATAATTTCCTACACTTATGTCATATAGTTCTGAAGTAATTAAAGTATCAGTTGTAAAATGATGACAGCAAAACAGCATATAAAGATCACGCAAAAATTTTCTTCACAGATTGAACCGATTTTCACACGTGCATTCAGTTCCTTCATCCAATTGAATATACGAAGTTTCAGGTAATTTCCTTCATTTATCTGATGTGAACTTAAATTCATTAATACTCTTGAACTTTTGGTTGTGAAGGTGAGGGGTTGAAAAAAACATTTTTGTTTGTGTGAAAAATATTATAATACTGAGTTTGTGTCTTATCTGTGTCCAGGGAAGGATCAATTGTCACAAATGCAGATATGACCTTCAAATCTTCAGAATCACTACCCAGCAATGACGAAATTCTCAGCACCCTCAGAAATGCCATCTTGAATTCACAAATCTCTTTTGACATTGATCCCGACTCCATTAAACTGACATGTGAGTTTTACAATCACTGTTGCTATTATTCTTGGAAACATTGAGATAACACTGTAACACTCTTTAGAAAGAACAGGGCTTTACTGTCATGTTTGAATGCAAGAAATTTCGAAACCACTGAAATGTCAAATACATCTTCATCCCTGTGCAGGAGATTTGACTTTTTTTTTTTTTTTTTACCTCACTTTGATTTCTTGAATCTCTTTCCATTTCATATCCAGCTGCGATCTCCAGTGGAGTCTCCGATATGACCAGCGTGCTCACAGCCTCCTCTCTGGCCATGGTGTCACTGCTGCTCTCCCACTGTTGGTAGACTCAACTGCAGACTACTCGCTGAGAGGCTGCCAAACATCATCATTGGAAATCACCATGAATAACTGAAGGATTGGCAGCAAGCTAATTTAATCTTAGTTACAATAATGACAAGGCTCCAACAGCAGAGCACTGTGGCTTAGGAAATTTGTATACATAATCAAACGTATATACATACTGTAGTACAATTCTGTGCAAATAAGAGATTATTAAATGGGGTCATGACGCATACACACAATTTTGATGCAAAATATCTAAGGGGGTTTACCTGTTTTGAGGGGAACATTTTAATGCAATACCTTTTGTGCACATTGTAGGATTGTTACAAAAATAATTATTTATGTTATATTGTTGATTTTACAACTGGTACTTGTACTGTGATAATGATCTCCAGTGTGGTATGTATTCACACACATGCATCTAAATCAAAGAATCTAAATCAATTATTGTATACACCTTACAAAACTTCTGAAGATGCTATGTAATAAGAGGAGGCAATGAATGCTTATAGCCATTAATTTATATAATCCAAATAAAATACAATGAAATAATTGTTGTTGTTTTTTTGTCTTTAAAATGGAAAAGGGTGGAGAAATAGTTGATATGTTCCCAACCATAATACCCATGCAAGTGGTTGGGTACTAAATGGGTTATACTTGGTGGTTAAATAAACATATCTTAGTACACATGCAATTCAAATTGCATGAGATGTAAAATTATAAGCAGAAGAAGAAAATGGCAGAAATTGCCTGTATTTCCGTACTGATTCGATTTTTTTCTAATTTAAAAAACACAGTTATAAATCAACATTTTTAGGAGGAAGGTATAGCATTTACAGCGTTGGATAAATTTGAATTTCAAAGTCCCCAAAACAAGATGACGTCACTCTAGCTCTAATGTGTATGTATCTAATTGAGAAACTTGGTGCTGAGTGACTTGCATCAAAGATCAGATCTGGAACCAAATAATACTGACCAAATTCTGGAGCAGAAAACATTGAGAGAGTTATTATTTTTCAAGTGTTATTCAAGTGTTGCCGAGTATGGTGTTTCTATTCGGCACCATCCCTAATGTGCACACGCACACACATGCACACAGATAGTCAATGACGTAAAGGTGTTTTACTTTTGTGAGCAATTGTTTTCAATACAAATTGTTTTCATTTACCAATCATAGTCATTTCCAACAGCTGTGGAAACAGGCCAGCTAAACCGCTCCCTCTCCGCCTGAAGATGGCGCCCTAACCACACCACTCCCCACATTACATGTTTGCAAATTGTTGTTTGCATGTGCAAATCAGTAGTTATACTTCTGGCATCATAGTTATTGATATACAGACACAAACCACATAAAATGGTACACAAATTATATTGTGCCTGTCGCTTACCCTTACAAAATATCCATCATCCACATATTTGCATCAAGGACAATGGTGAAATCTTCTGCCAACTCAAGGTATGAATTGTAGTTGTTAGGAACTTCTGGCATGCACCTGCATGCGTGGGATTGGGATCTTCTTGTAAAGGAAATCGTTAGCTCAAAGAATTGGATGTGGATAGCCTCAGCACACATACACTTACACACAGTGAGTCCAATGATGTTTGATACAAAGACATTTTTGGCTCTACTAAGAGATTGGCCCTACAAAATCTGAAGGCCCTAATGCTCTGAATCCTAATCTTTTGAAGATAGCAGCTGAACTGATACTGTAGCTGAGCCTACTGCCTATGTATTCAACTTAAGCTTCCCCTCCACTTCTATACCTAAGATTTGCAAATCTGCCTTAGTTTTTCCCGTTTATAGTAGGAGATCATTTGAGTTAAATAACTACAGTCCATTTTCCAAACTTTCTGCCCTGGAAAAAATCTTTTAATCTGTGGTAAATTAAATTAAAGCATTTTTTGCTTGAAAGTAACATCTTAAATTCATATAAATCCAGCTTTTGAACTGGCCACAACAGCTTCTTGACCATTACAGCTGCATTGGCAGTAACAAATTATATTATTAATGCCCTTGAAAAGACATTGTGCTGCCTTGTTTGTTGATTTTATTCAAGGCATTTCACTCAGTGGACCACAATTTATTGATAAATAAGTACTGGATTTATTCAGACTAGACTGCAGTATGGTTCAGAAATTATCTTGATGAAAGAACTCCTTGTGTATATGTAGAATGCCACAGGTCTGGATTTCTAATGATTAATATAGATATTCCCCAAGGCTCCATCTTCAGATCTGTCTTGTTTTCAATTTTTATAAAAGCAAAAATTTACGTATATGCAGATGATACTGTCATTTACACATATGCAAACACTGACCCAGGTTGGATACTGAAGCATGCTCTTGTCTCCCTTGCATTTTTATTATTTTTAAGTACCGAATACCATGTTCTGGTGATGAGGATAGTCATTTCCACACCTTTACCTGCTCCGTTCCTGGCCCCAGGCCCCAGGCCCAAACACTGGGGAACGGCATTGGTAAGATGTAAAACTGTGATCGGGTCTTGCCTGCGTTTACCTGAGTGGTAATTTTGAAACCACAGACAAGCTATAGGATCCAAACCAATACTGGATAACATAATACTGTGTGACAGTAGTGGGTAATCATCTGTTTCAAAAATCATCAATAAATCAACAAAGAGTGCAGCAGTTTTCTAGTATCAGGAGCAGACACAAAGTAATTTAATACTAGAAAGGCTGCAGGGATTGTGCTGTGCCTGGACGTAAACCCAGACTGAAAGAGTCTTGGCATTTAATAGTGAGACCAATTGTGTTTTGAGTTGGCAATTTGACTCCAGTGATTCCAATATCTTTGTAAGGCAAGACAAACATGTGCTCCCTCCTGTGCAAAGGGAGCACATGAGCTGTCTTCCAAACGTTGAGATGGTTAGATTAAAAATGTCTGTGATATATTCTGATATCAACATGGCTGAGAGTTTAAGGAAATAAGAGCCATTTCATTTCCTCCGATACATCATCATTTCTGATTGATTTATTGGAGTCAATGGCAAGAAGTGCATTTGAAACAGAAGTAGGAGTGAATTGATGCAGGCTAAAACAAGGGCAATGGAGGAATGAGAGGATTTGTTTTACCATAATACATTTCCCAGTATGTGTATCACTGTTGTCAAGGTGCAAAGTAATTGGAATCTATTGTCCTTTAAATGAGGTGCGGCTATTTGGCAGGGCTTCCCTTGTTTCGCTACATACCATTAACACCAAAGGATTGACAGGTGCTACACGGTGCTTGTGTCAACTGCACATAAAATATGTTCCAATAACTCAACTAACAAATGTGGTGGAGTGACAGGAAAATGAGAAAAGCCTAGCAGTACATACCTTAGAGGAGAAAATATGCCAATTAAAAATGTGCCATTTAAAAGTAATGAATAGTAGAAACGTTTGCTGGCTCCAGCACACTCCTGATGAGTAAGACTGCCTAAGGGAAGATTTGTGACTAATGAAAATCTGTTGTCAAGGTACAACCTTTTGTTCTTTCTGTTTAATTCCCTAATTAGACAATAGCACCATTGTTTACTTCAGTTTCATTTCTAGTAAGTGCAGTGTACCACATGAGTACAAATATTGAGAATTTAAGAAGAAAATCGTGGTAATAAGTATCAGGCAAATCTATGAATACCCAGGATTCCTAGTTGGGAAACCATACATTTAGATTTTATTGGAAAATCATTGGGTACAGTGGTGAAAAAGTAATTAAGTTAGTTTCCTAGAAAAGTAATTATCCCTTTTTAAGTTTCCATTCAACAAAATGACCTCCAAATCATAGCCTCAGAATGTTTCAATAAGATATGGGTCTAAGTGATTTGTGTCTTTTATGATTGTTGCTGAAATTTGGCATTTCAAATAGAGGTACAGTTTTCATTGAAATGAGTGTTGCAGCTCTCAGAGAAATAACTAAATAAATTCAACAACCAATTATCTTTGTCACTCCAGTTCTTATTTGGAATTCCCAGTCATGTTTCCACAGAAATCTCCACAAAGTTCATAGAAATTCAGATAATGCTAAATGAAACCATATGTTATAATATAAAAACAAATGTAAAGTATGCAATGAAAATCTGTAGGAATATTAAAATAGTAGTCCTAGCAGTAGTGGACATACATATAAAATAAATAGGTCAATCTACAGTTAATTTAAAAAAAAATTGTGTTTAGCAAAATAGCTGAAATGGATGTGAATAAATTAGATTACAGTGGTTATATTTCAGTTTGTACAGATCTCACAGAAGACTGTATGTTTTCCACTATTTTCAACAATGAGAACAATACTGGCATTAGGAAAATATAAATGTAGAAATTCTTTATGATTTTTTTCTGATGAAGGTCAATATTTACTGTTTATAGCATATGAATCAGGAAATAAAGAAAAAGAAATGCGCTCAGCTCAATAGCATGTGAACTTGGGTGCCGGTCCTGCGTTAAATATGCAAAAACTATGTAAGGACCGGAATTCCATATTTTTATATATCTTTTATTTGTACAAACTATTAAACTATATAAAAATATTTTATGGAAGTGTGGTTCGTATCTCATTGTAGCATTTTAATAAAAGTTCTCACCTGCCAATAGTAGAGCCATAAGAAGGTAAGTAAATAGAGATACTCTTATGCAGTTTATTTAAGTCATCAGTTTTGGACCCTCAAGGAGTCTGTTACTTTTTGGACCCCCAAGGACATTTACGGGAAAATAGCCCTTTTGATTGGTACTTTGGATGGTGAATTAAAATTGAATTTCCTTAGGGAATCTTATCAGAGTGTAGTGTATAAAGTATAACTATTGTGCATGATCATAGACCAGATTAAGTTTATGAGCTCTCAAATCCATAGTGCATACAGGTAGAAGAGCTGTGGATAAAGGGAGAAGTAGAAAGTAGAAATAGATAAGAAACATAATGACATCACGAAGACATTTTCAATGTCACCTATTACCAGTTACAGCTGTCAGTTATTCCCAGCCTTTCCCCTTAACTGCAGTTGTTCCTAAACCTGATGATTTTATAAGGGGAAACAGAACCTTCAATCAAAGTTTTCTTACCAGGCCAAAATGCTGCCAAAAGTGCTCATACAGAACATAAGCATGTGGATGTCATTATACAGTGATTATATTACCAAGGTGAACTTACTGAACACGTGCCACGCATTAAAATTCCAGGTAAGCCAGTTGGAGATGAAAATAGTTTTGAATTGAATTGAGAATGTGTACAAACAAATACAACCTCAAAAACGTGACTTCATTTTTTTTGGACTCTGGAATGAATGCTGCTTTTTCAGTTCTTTGAAACACATTTACCAGAAGCAATGTGCCTAGGGTGTGGGTAAATTGCTATGGAGGAAAACAGGTTTTAAAGAAGACATCAAGCTAGTCTATTTACTCACCTTGGAGATAGTGTGATGGGAGTGACTGAACAAACAAATATTAAATTATCTTTCTTAAAAATTTCAAGAGAGTAAGCACAGGCCATCTGGTGATGAACAGAACAGTTATAATAATGTTGATATTCTCAAAAACATGGCCCACAGTCAGCCAGTGAACATTGATGTGGGTCTAGCTTATAAATGCTGATAAATCCTAAATGGTTTGAATAAAAGCAATTAAATTTGGCCCATATATCGGTCCATATCACATCAATATTCTAAAGATATTAGCCTCATCCCACAATATATTCATGCTGTAAAGCTCCAGATATAGAATAAGATAGATAGATAAGAAATAGATAAGAAATTCACTGTAAATTTGAAACAAATGTAAAACTTGACACAGCAAAAGTAACCAGTTGCCTTAATAGGCCAATATATAAACAATCATAACTCAGAGAATGTTTGACCTAGAGACTGGAAATACAGTCTGGCCAGTGGAGGATGGGCTCCCCTCTATAGCTGGGTTCCTCTCGAGATTTCTTCCCATTGGGGAGTTTTTCTGGCCGCCATTTGAGGGTTTTCTCCCCTCTGGGAGTTTTTTTTTTCCTTATGTACTACTTGGGTATGGTGTTTGCTCTGTTTGTTCTTTTTGCTCTGTCTCCTACCTTGCTATTCTGTAAAGTGTCTTTGTGAATCAGCACTGGCATGGGCCAGATTGGATGCAAGACCGTGGGCCTCATCCATGCACTGCCAAGTCGTGCCTTAACGAAATGAAGCCACCCAGCAGCACCATTCTCTGTGAACTACTCATTTCACAAACACCATATGACTGTGTTGTGCAAGCGGTTGTATGGGGTGACATAGCTCAGGAGGTAAGAGCGGTTGCCTGGCAGTCGGAGGGTTGCCAGTTCGATCCCCGCCCTGTGCATGTCGAAGTGTCCCTGAGCAAGACACCTAACCCTTAACTGCTCTGGCGAATGAGAGGCATCAATTGTAAAGCGCTTTGGATAAAAGCGCTATATAAATGCACTCCATTTACATTATTGATTTTATTTATTTGTAAAAGGGATTGATGATGATATATATAAAGAGCAACAAGCACAAAGCCAAACCCAACACTTTGCAATGGTATATTTACCTCTTTTGGTTTATTTGGATAACTGTGCCTTGGGGTGAGAGTACGTCTTTATGGACCTTGCAGATATGTTTGCTGAGAGTGAAGATTGGCTGATATTTAGATACAGTCTTAAAGTCGGCGTGCCTTTTATAGGTTTGCTAGGATGTTTCCTTATTCTAATCAAAATGAAGGCATGAACTGCCATTTATCATCTGATACACCTTGGATATGCACAAAATCAAAGGTCTGTGCATGTTTTATGAAGCCCATGTTGGCTTTTCATCTAAGCTTTTCTTAAAAACAAAAGTAAGAAGAATCTAAGAAAACTTTTGTGAATGATGCCCAATGATTTACTGCGCTTGACATCTGTGCTATAGGCAAGTATTTACATGTAAAAACAATGTATTACAACGTGTCAATATTTTGTTATATTTCCCCACCATATAAGCAAATAAAATCCTTTTTAATTACAAAAAAAGAGCTAAGGCTGGGCAACACCTAACTGGAAACTGAACCAGGCAGATTTTTTAAATTGATTTAAATCATACCATTGGAATGATGACAAGTTTCCAACTGAAAGTACAATGTCATTGTCCTATGGGGTGTGCCCATGTATTGTTTGTTTGTCAGCTGTGAAATTCCTTTTTAGACAACACCAATTTTCATCCACACAACAGATTAGTTTCAGACGACCCTTCTTGGACAATGCCTCATGTGATTCTGCTGTAAAAATGACCACAAAATACCCGTTCCCTTGTAAAATCTGAATCTGGGGGAAAAAAAAAAAAAAAAAACCTACAAAAATGTCAAATCTAGGCCTGCCATTAAAAGTACTGATATAAAAAGTTACAATAAACAATATTGGCTATTTTAGCTAACATAAATTAAACATACTGTAGCAATGCTGTTACCCAATGCTTCATAAATTATTTCCAGTAACTTGGTGGGATGACATACCTGCCATCCCAATTGAGTGTAAGGTGCCACTGAGAAAATTTGATTAATTGTAAAGGTAAATATCTTTCAGCATTACAATGACATTGTCTATAATTAAACCAACATCTGCCCTTAACCATCACTCACAATTTAAATGGAAGTTTTTTTTTCACAGTTAGCTCACTATTAAAACGAAAAATAATTTGGAAAAGAGTTGCGTTTATTACATTAACTACCAAATCAATTGCATTTGTGTGGCAAATTCCTTTATTCTTGGAATTTATTTTTATTAGAAAAATATACAATAGGTTGGCATTAAAATTATTTAAGGAAGTTGTTAATAAATTGGCATTGCGGTTCTCTTCAGTTATCATATTTTAAAAAAATTGTTTTAATAAATATTTTAAGGAGTAGGCAAAAGCTGATCATTCTGACCTACATATTTCTTTTCTCATCTTTACGTATGTTGACACACCCACCTTTTTTGATGTCATAACTTATTTACATAAGGTACAGAAGATGTTCCCATGACAGAATTTCAAGTTGGATTGCAGCACAAGGACACCTCTTAACAATGAATTCTCAAGGGATAGAAAACTGATCTTCCACAGTAAGTACAAGTAATAATAATAATAATAATAATAATAATAATAATAATAATAATAGTTAGGCTTCAGTTTGAATCAAAAATGAATATTTGGTTTATTGATGTTGGTGACTTATTTTTACTTTTTGACCTTTTAGTACCAGTCCAGTTACATCCCACAGCTGTAAGCAAACTAAATAAATACGAGCTCCTGGAAAATCAAATGAATGCACGTACTGCACAAGTTACAGAAGTTATACTTGGCAGCTGCCCTGTTTTCACCAGACTTTTGAATTTGCTAGGGAAACGTAACATTACTGTACAGGCTGTAAGCTTTACAGTCTATTTTCTTGCTTTAGGCTACAAACCCTAGTACCCTGATACCAGCCACTGTATAGCTGGCAGGTCATCAGAAACTGCTGTAAGTATCTACAATACCCTTCATCACCCATATAAACTGTCTGAGCCAATGAAAAATATATACTAGAACTGAAATGATATTTTTTGGAAACTTCAGAAAGTGAACCATCATTTTAACTGACAGCTTGAGGTTATGAAGCTTGACAACACTGGTCAGAATGTCTACAGTGAGAAATTTCCTGCATAGGATTTTGTCCATATATAACTGTTGTATTGTAACCTTATTTTAAAGAAAACCAACTGATAATATGCAACACACTCCTGTGATCTTTAGCTAATGCACTACCTGACTACAGCTAGTACACCTAGCTTGTCAACTAGTTTATGCAACAGATCACTAATGACGCCTAAATTTTACTCAGACAGAAGACAATCACAAACAAAATGGAGATGGGAATCCTACAGATAGTGCTGATATTGACAAGTAAGTAAACCCCTTTTATGTGTATTTGTTCATGTGCCACTGTACCTTTGTTTTGTGTTTATCTCTACAGTTCTGTCTATAGAACATTGGTATTAATTTGCTCTGTATTGTCTGGCAAGGCCAAAAAAAGTGAAAAGCTCAATGTGCACCAGTTGAGATTTGTCATTGTGTGTTGAGGAATAACTCAGTTCTATATGGGGACTCCAATTGAGGTTGAGAAGCTTTAATACATGGAGAGAAATAGAGAGTCTGCAATTCTCTGAAGAATACACAGTTTTTTCACCAAGCTTTAGACAGGCAGATAAACGTATATTTCTTCGAAAGATAAGGAACAACAATAAATCTTTCTCTAAGGGAACTAAGTAAAAATGGAAGGTTACATATTTGACAACAGCCCAGACTATGTTGGGCAGTTCATAATACTAGACATAAAGATATACATTTGAAAGAAACCTTCTTTGTAATTTTCCCCAAAAGAAAAGACAGTATGTTAAATTCATTCACATGGTGACATCAAGAAAATCATTTTTATTAAATATAGTAATATTCTGAATCGGTAGTGAATGGGCTCAGATCTGATGACTGAGTGTATTACAATATTATGATGTTACAATGTTACGATATTCAAGACAATAAATATTATTGAAAATTATTTTTTAAAGATATGAACTCATGGAAGAGGGTACAAAACCATATTCAACTCATGCAAGCGCTGGACAATAGGGTCTACATTAAAACCATAACATTTATTCAAAATAAAATGCGACATGGTGGGCATGGATTTCAGATAAATATTTTCAATATATTTAGCCAAATCAGCACGCTGTGGTTAGAAAAAGAAGCAAGAATGCAAAAGGGGGAAAAAAATGGTATGTCTTGATAAGCTGAGCTCAATGTCTCTACCTTTTTTTAATACAGTTTTGAGACTGGTTTTTACTCTTTTTTAGACATGGCCTATTCAGTAAATGCTCATGGCATTAATTTGCCAGACACAAGTATGGGGCAGGAGACTTCAGCGACCTCCTTCCACACACAGATTTATTATGGCACCTTGTGGTCAAAGATAGGAACTGAAATAAGCAGAAATTGAGGCTCATTGGGGCAGAAATGAGTCTGCCCTACTACCGTACTCTGCAGCCCTCTACCGTTTTGTTGAGTCAGTCGGAACGTTCAGACTACCGCAGAAAAGGTGATCAACGCTGCTGTACCTGCTGTGTGTAACTATGTTTATTTCAACAAAACCAATTTGAATGGCTACAATGACAAGACAAGGTAGTAAGCAGCTTGGCTCTGACAGACCAGATATTAACATCACTCAGCAAACAGAGGAGAACAGGAAATTTGTGTGAAAATGACTAGATAACATGGCTACTTGGTTGCGCTGTCGTAAAATTTCTCCCGACCATGAAAAATGCCTTCCTTGTTTACATTCTGGACAGATGTGACGGCGGAGTAAATCTATCGTTGTTTCCGACACAAGCAATATCAGAAGCGCTATCCTAAAATGTATTCTTACCGTGAAGAGTGCCTGACCCGCAACCGTAAAAATTTGTTAACACGGTGGCACAATTGCATGGAGATCAAACCTACTATGCATCAAAAATAAATAAATAAACGCTCAATTTGTTTATAGTACTATCATAGCGAGGAGTGTTTTAAACCATGTAGCGCTGCACCCCCGTAGAAAAAAGGGAAAAGTGTAAACTGTAGGCTACATGTAAACTTTAAATATAGACCCACTAGTCTTACTTTGACACCTTTGGACTAAACTGGCTCATGTTTTAGTTAATAAAACTCAAAAGTAATTTAAACATCCAGTCAGAACTAGTGGCTTAATAACCAAGACTACTAGTTCAGTAATTTAGTACCATTTTCTGGAGCCAACATGATGTATTAAAAGTTCTAAAGACATTCAAGAGTAATTAAGGAGAGTGTCCATAGTTAGTACATAAGAAAAGTGAAGTGAGCCTCAGCCATGTTCTTGGGTTCATGAAACTGTCAGCCAGGCAAAGATGTTATTATTGCGAAATCATTGAAAATGCATGGAAATGGGACAGCACCTTATTCCTGAATTCCCTTCAGTGCCAGAATAACATCAAACGACACATAAAATCCAAGATCCCAGATCACGTAAGTTTCATGTATTCATGACTCTTCGTATATAAAGTTATCAATATGTCATTGTCCACTCCTATATTTTTTGTAACTGCTCAGGTGTCTGAACCATTTGTACTGGTTGGGATGGATCTTGCGGGAAAACTGACAGAAACTCCAAGAGGCAATATGTACATATGCTTCATGATTGACCATAAAACAAAGTGGGCATATCCACTAAAATCTAAGTAAGCTGAGGATGTAGTATATGGCATTGTGGAATTTTTCTATAGGATTTCTATAGGAATTCTCACTGACTGGAGATGGGAATTTGTGAATAAGGTGCTGTCATATTATCCTATTACTTTAATAACCAGTTTTAGACTGAAAGGAACTTTGAACAGATGGACCCAATACAGTTTTATAAGCACACTAATATGGCATACTTTCTTAAAATAAGAAAGTCCACTTGGTTCACTTTCGAGCAAGTACACACATTAGGAAAATATACATAAGCTTACACTTGAACTTCTTTGCATCCTTTAGTAGCCTACACCAAGTATTCTCAAGTGGGCTGCAGAAATTATATTAAAATACTTATCTAGTATTAAGTCACTAGTGCTCTGTGGATATTTAAGTTACTTTCGAGCAGCGTCATTTCCCCGCCCCTCAAACACTTTAGCACAAACCACACCCTGTAGTTGCAATGAGCGTTCAGAATCGAATCCATTGGTCAACACGATGAGAGCGCTGACCACACCCCGTAGTTACAAAGACTGGTTGACCAAAATGACAGCAGAATTTAACCAGGCTCTACGGCGCCTGCGGGACGCAAGTTTCTCTCACGCTCACCTGAGAATACGCTCACCTGAGAAGAATGGATCCAGTACTATTGACGCGATTTTGATGAAAAAATGTTCTATTCATACTGATAGCATCAATATCGTAAGTGCCGTATTCAGATCCTTAAAAAAGCTGGGCTGTGTTTCCCAGAGCCTCCTTAGCGCTACGTGCGTCGTAAGGTCTAACTTAAGGTCTTCCTTTAGTTGTCAAGCTGTTTCCCAGAGCCTCCTTAGCTAAGATATACCTTCTGAAAGGTATACCTTTAGAAGGGTGGTCTGAGGCACTCGTAGCTGTCCCTTAGCGAAGCGCTCCACTCATCCTGTCACAGTTTTAGCCTTATTAGGCCAACATTTTGCTTTTCAAATCAACAGTTGTACTACAGTGTGCATCTAGTAGCCTACATCTGCATGCACAAATGACATAGTTAAATATTAACTTTATGAAAATTAATTATCCAAACAATGTTTCTGTGCATAGTACATCATGAGAATCTTGTCGTTTCACCTGTCTATTCCCATCATGATGGTAATAAAGTATAGGGCCTATCCATAATACTAATCCAATTTGTGGGGGAAAAAAAGCTTATATTAATTTTACGTAGTAGAATGATTCTTCATACTAGAAATAGTTGTTGTGTGAGTCATGATCTGACTTGGAACACCTTTAATATAACTGTGAGCAGCACATTGAGATCTACGCATGCTGGACTGAGAAACTAGAGTTGTTTGTAGCTACTCGGTGGTGGTAACAACGGACAATCATTACAATGATCACACCCTTCGACCTTTAAACAAATGACTGGTAAATATAAATTCAAATTTCTTACCATGTTGTTTTACGATTTTCAGTAAACAACCCAATAATGATATTCTTGGTTAAACTTAAGACTATCCAACAGCAAATCAAGGTGGATGAACATATCACTTTAACAGACAGGCCTATTCATAAGGCATACCCAGTACAGAATTAATCATATAAGTTTATATAAGATATAAGTTTGTTTTGGTAGAACATGTTGAACATTGCGAGGTTTGAGTCATTTTTATGACAATGTTACCATAAGGGGATAAGGGGCACTCAGCATCAACACTATTGACAGGGGCCATAAAACACCTCATTGCCACAACTGACAAAGATGAAATCTTGAGTTCAGTGCATTCCAGAAGCTGTAAACATTGTCACACTTTGTTTCTCTCAAAATTTGCCAATATGTTTAAAATGCTTAGGATTATACCAGATACACTGCAGGCTAAGTTTAGGTTGACAGTTACCATCCAAAATGACAAAAAATTACAGAAAGTAATTAAATACAGAGAAATTCCAGAAATGGGGAAAGTTGTGGAACAGTAAAAAAAAAAGAAAAAAAAAAAGAAGCAAAAACAACCAATCAACATGGTTGGCTTTATGTCATTTGTTGGCCAGATACTAATCATGTGTGAGGTGGAAACCAGGTGCTACCTCTTCTATTCCCCTCTATATGTACATTAGCAGACGCTCTTATCCAGAGCGACTTACACTGGATTTTTTACATAGGCTTTATATTGCATCCATTTATACAGGTGGATATATACTGAAGCAATGCAGGTTAAGTACCTTGCTCAAGGGTACAACGGCAGTTCCTACCCAGGAATTGAACCTATGACCTTTCGGTTACAAGCCCAGTTCCTTACCTACTACGCTACACTGCTGCCCGACATAGCATGTATGTTCTATTTACATTATATATGTAGATGTGACTGCCACGTAGGGATGGACTTGCTGTTTGACATTGTTTATGAATTAGTAAAAAAGTTCAAACCTATGCTGATTTGGAACCATAGACAATCAAAATAAGAATATTTAAAACATCACAAAGCCAGAACTCAACCAATCCCACTCGGTTTAGCTTAGTCGAGCCATTGTTGTGAATTGATGATGGACTTGTGCGTTAGAATTTTTCTGTCGTTCATTTCAGCAACGTTGAGTCACTCGCTTGGTTTGATTTTGTTTAATAAAACTGCAAGGTGCCTACGCCTAACCGACTGAAACCTCCCATAGCTTGGGCGAAACAATTTCCAATTACATGTCAGCCATTGGGCAAAATCAGCACTGGCATGGTCCAGATTGGATGCAAGACCGTGGGCCTCATCCATGCACTGCCAAGTCGTGCCTTAATGAAATGAAACCACCCAGCAGCACCATTCTCTGTGAACTACTGATTTCACAAACACCATATGACTGTGTTGTGCAAGCGGTTGTATGGGGTGACACAGCTTAGGAGGTAAGAGCTGTTGTCTGGCAGTCGGAGGGTTGCCGGTTCGATCCCCCGCCCTGAGCATGTCGACGTGTCCCTGAGCAAGACACCTAACCCCTAATTGCTACCAATGAGCTGATTGATAGGCCTACCTTGCATGGCAGCCTTTCACCATTGGTGTGTGCATGAATGAGAGGCATCAATTGTAAAGCAAAAAAATTGTCCATTTACCATCCATTTGTATGTGTGCGTGTTTGTTAATTGTGTTTTCCTCACATTAAGATGGTGATATTTAATGAGTAATAATTACAATTTTAGAGAAGACTTTGGAAGAATGAAGAATTTTTTTCCATAAGAAGCATTGTACAGAAGCAGTAAAAGCATTTGACAGAATGCTTTTAGTACATCTACAAATGGCCCTAATTAAATATGTTCCTACTTCCTGAACAGCAGCCACTTCTGAGGCTCTTTCCACTGGATCCACCCTGCCTGCAGCATGTATGTAGAGGCCTCCATTTAACCGCTTGGATGAATGTGTCCACGTTTCATGTGTTTTCCTCACATTCATAGTACTATGATAGCAAGATGTTCAATCTGTAATATTTCACATTTTCTGGTAGCCATCAAAATACTTGCAGTATATTGTCCTACAAATGGCATTACTTTAATGTGTTTCTACTACCTCAACTGCAGCTCCCACATATACCACTTCTGAGGCTCCTGCCACTGGATCCCCCTTGCCTGCAGCTACCACAACACTTCCCACTCAAGTTCTAATTCTTCAAGCGACCCTGGAAATTCCATTCGTGCCTGCACTGGAAAACAGCCAGTCAACAGAATATCAAGTTATAGCAACAGGAGTCATTGGATTTGTGAGTGAACCATTGATCAATTCATGCAATTGCGTTCAGATAGCTGATTAGGTATTTTTTCACATAATGATTTTCACTTACACAGTAGCTAGTTGGCCATTTAATGTTGGAAAAAACATGAAGTTGTAAGTGTTTCTAGAATCATATTTTTTTTGTTTTGAATAGTGTATTACGTGGGGAGAAATGTACGGCATAAGTCATTAAACTTTCCATTTGTAATAATAAAACATGCAGACATTGTTCTTTTATACAAAATATAAAAATGCAATTCAAATGGTTACTTACTGAGAGTTCTGTAGATCCTAAATTTCACCGTCAAAAATGTGCTTACACACTTTTTTGCCTTGAGACATTTTTTCTGTCGTGATTTTGACTGCACGTTTGACGCTTACTATATAGCCCATAGCAGTAATTAAAGGGGAATTGCACTTTATAATACGTCTTCTTCTCATGACTGATATTGTCTTCTAATGAATGTGTCGCCCTTCATTTTTGTTGGGGTGTCTGATTACATCCAGCCATGTCTGGCGCAAAATTGCATCGTGTGGACAACTGTGAAAATGTGCTTTCAAGTCAAGTTTAACGGGGCCATTATAACAACCGGGTACAATGCACCTCATTCTTACACCGATGGCATCAGAAATAAGCTAGCAGACTTTAGCTTGTTCGATTTCAAGGCTAAGATAACGGAATGTTTTGCTTAGCTTCTTCTCGATTTTGCTGCAAAACGAAATCGAAGAAGAAGAAAAAACCGGAAACCGAACTACTATGTGGACTTGCGCTAAAAAAAAGAAAAAGATCTTTGTTTCTAACGTTAGACATTTAAAATGAAATAACGAATCGAAAAATGAAGGGCGACACATTCATTAGAAGGACAATATCAGTCATGAGAAGCAGAAGTGTTATAAAGTGCAATTCCACTTTAAGTCATCTTGTAAAAGATACAGAATCCATTTCAAGCCAACCACAGAGCAACAAATAACAAACATTCTACGGATGTAAAACGATTAGGCTATCTCTGTTAGCCATAATATGTATTTTTAAAATCTTATGCAAATGTACAGTACTACCATTCATCTTTCCTAAAAACCTGCCCACAAGTGTGATAATGCTTACGGTTTATTTTATTTTTTTAGTTTGATCTAAATTTCTGCAGACGGTATGGTCATCTTTTTGAGCGGGCTGTTGTGCGAGAATTCAGGTAAGATGACAAAGATTCAACTGTGATATCGCATTTCACCAAAATGACCTTGAACTTCACTGATATTACCTATATTTGTCAAAAAAATCATTGAATCAGCAGGTGCATACTAGAAGTATATTTGGCGCAGCAGATATTCATGAAAAGATCTTATGCACTTTGTTTGCTGTTCTATCAAAGTATTGTACTGTTTCGTCTCGTTTTCATTCATTAGTCGCAGAGAAGAAGGGACAGCTGTAGAGGTGGCGCTGATTTTCAACAGGACCAGTTCAGAAACATTGCCCAGCACGGACAATGTCGCGGAGACCTTGATAAGAGCAGTGACGGACCCCAATTCCACGTTGACAACTCAGTTCAATGTTACTGTGGTGGTTGACTCCATCCGCGTGCTAAGTAAGTTTCATTGCTCGATTATCTGTGCATATGTACGCGTGCATGTACGCATGTATGTAGACGTCTCCATTTAACCGTTTGGATGAATATGTCCGCGTTCCATGTGTTTTCCACACATTGAATGTACTATTAATACAGCAAGATGCTCAATCTGGAATATTTCACATTTTCCGGCAGCCGTCAAAATACTTGCAGTATATTGTCCCACAAATGGCATTACTTTAATGTGTTCCTACTTACCTCAACTGCAGCTCCCACATCTACCACTGGATCCCCCTTGCCTGCAGCTACCACAACCGTTCCCACTCAAGTTCTAATTCTTCAAACCACCCTGGAAGTTCCATTCGTGCCTGCACTGGAAAACAGCCAGTCAACAGAATATCAAGTTTTAGCAACAACAGTCGTTGGATTCGTGAGTGAACCGTTGATCAATTCATAAAATCTCTTTCAGATGGGTGATTAAGTATTTTGGGCAGATTTTTTTAGCTTGAATTGCAATCAATACTTTTCATATCACATAATGATTTTCACTTGCACAGCAGCTAGCTGGCAATTTAATGTTGGAATTAACATTAAGTTGTGAGTGTTTCTAGAATCCTTTTCCTTGTTTTGAATAGTACATTACGTGGGCGAAAATGTACTGCACAAGTCGTTGCACTTTCCATTTGTAATACAAAAACATGCAGACATTTTTCTTTTACATGTCTGGCAAATATAAAAACGCATTCAAACTGTTACTTCCCGAGAGTTCCGTAGATCCTTAATCTGACCGTCAAAAATGTGATTACACACTTTTTGCCTTCATTTTTCTCTCGTGATTTTGACTGCACGTTTGCCGCCTGCTTTATATGGCTGTAATTCAGTCTTGTAGAAGAAGATACAGAATCCTTTTGGAGCCAACCACAGAGCTACAAATGACAACAATTCTACTAACGATACAGATGATCTCTGTTATCCCTAATATGTGTATTTTAAAATCATGTGCAAATGCACAGTACTACCA
>NC_057936.1:19919234-20094234 GCF_018555375.3 Anguilla rostrata
TATTTAGGACCTAACTCATGAGAAAAAAATAGGTCAATATTTCTCAGAGAGCTCTCAAAACCACACCAAAATCCTTCTGAAGCAAGTCACCTGAAATTGTTAATGGTGGTTACCTAAACTCCAAACAAATAATTCAACAGGAGTTTGTTAGGTGACTGTGACACTTGTGAGTTCTCAGAGGGTTTTTTTCTGTTTATGTTCTTTGCTGTTTGTGTGCTGGAATAGCAGGACATTTTTCCTGCATGTAATACACAGAAAACATAGAGCACGGCACAACATTTCTGCCATTACTGGAGAAGCAGCACGCTTCCATCTGGATTCAAGAGTAGCTCATTGTTCCCAGCACTGGATGCCACACAGTTGGATGACACAATCCCTTTGCCATCTGCCTTGCTGCAGTCTGGTGTTGATAAGCATTGCACATCATCAGGGCCGGATGTGCTTTGGCTAACCTATCCTTAACTCATACATTGGTGTGCTACTGTACCAACTGCATGCAGCTAAATAATGCATCTCCACACTGTTTGTTACATGCAGTATGGTTTGCTTTTTATTGTTCTAATTAGCAGCTAAATACCCTCTGCTAAATATAGTGCACAGTTTAACGCACTGTGTCAGCGTCCCCCTGAAAACCATTTAGAATTAGAATCAAAAGTCAAATAACCCATTAGGAATACTTCAGTAAAAACATTTCTCTAAATAGCACACTGTAAATGTTTTAAAGCAGCAATAATAATCTGTAATAATTCTCTATTAACTTTACAATTGCATTTGCTTGGACATATAGATGCAAAATATATTTAGTGTGAATCTCTCTCTCTCTCTCTCTGACTCTCTGTCTCTCTCTCTCTCTCTCTCTGTCTCTGACTCTCTCTGTCTCTCTCTCTCTCTCTCCTTCTCTCTTCTCCTTACGGTATGTACTGGAATACGTAATGTAACAGTCCGTCTTCTTCTTGCTTTTCATTACTTTTATATTGAATAAAGATTGAAGCTCATTAAATCAAATTCCTCTGTCACAGTCAGTACAGTAAATAAAGTTCATGTCTGAGCAGTTGCTGTTTTCTTCTGTTCCAAAGGTAATTGAAAACGTGATAACTCACAAGTTCAATTTGACTTCCAGTGTACTGGCGTTAGCATGCAGCCAGTCACAGGTTAGATCTAAATTAATTTTTCTAAAAGGACGCATAAAATTCTTTTCATGACGGATGGGGTGCAAAAGCAATATTTTAATGATTGCATTCTTATGATATGTTAACATCTTTCAAGAAACAAGGGTTTTCCATTTGCATCTACAAAAAAGTATTATAAATGAGTTCTTAGCTGCACAGAGAAAATGCAAGAAAAGTAAAATTCCCATCGAATATCAAAGATTATAATGGTACAAATAATTTCAGATATAAATATATAAATATTTTCATAACCACAAGAGTATATTTATTTTGCATCAGCAACAACAAGTTTTTATATCATGATTATAGTGTGATATTATTGACAATATTTTGCCATATTCATTGTATGTGTACCCCATAAAGGTTTACTGCCATAAAACAATGGCATTTTATGGTTAAGGGTGGTTACCATGGTTTGAAACTCGGAAACGGTAGTAGCCAACTGTGGCAGACCGCGGCCCAAAAGTCGAGGGCATAATTTTGGCATCTTCACTCCATGTGCCGTGGATTCTGTGGGTCTGGGCCCTAAACAGTAGCGAGTGTCTGTCCAAAGTCCCTCGCCAGCTGTCCCATGGACGGAGCAGAGTGTGAAAGCCCTCTCTGTGAGGGAGACGGTCGCGTACAAGCGGCAGGTGCTTCAGATTCGGTCCGAGGCCTATGACCCACTTACTGCCACTTTCACTTCCGTTCAGCGGGAAGGCGAAAATCCCAATCCACCGCCATTCATTACCTGGCTTCCATTTCAGAGAGTCAAGATTGATGGTGCAGCCCTAACATGCTGGCAAACGTGTTTCTCAAAGGTGCAAGGGAGATTTGTCCGAGGCAGACGTCAGCCAAAAATCACCAGTGGCAACAAGCGTGCATTTTGGACATCGAAACCCCATCAGAGATCACCCATATGGTACAGTGTAGTTAGTGGATCTCGCTGCAAGAATGATGCTTCTGCCCACAGTCATGGTAAAATCTGCCATTCTCCGTCTATGAAGGACTTTTGAACTCAGCTTGCCTACGGGGGCTCCAAGGTTTTGCTATGCCTGTATGAAGTCATTGAGATGGGGCTGGAGAAGGGTTCAAGATGTCAGGAGAGTAGGTGTGCTGTAACATGAGCCACTGTTTGTGCTTATCAGCAAAACTGTCATAAGTATTAGAGCATTATAATACCCTCAGGCATGTGTTAGTAACATTGCAGTGGAATTCTGATGTACTTTCACTGGCTGATTATTATTTTATTACTGAATTTTTTACTGCATTTTCTATGAACAATTTAATTATAACAGTCATTTATTTATATCGTAATTATAGGAATTCACAAGCACACACAAACACATACACACACACACACACACACGCGCACACACACATAAGTATATGTTAATTTGACACTTGTGTATACATAACCTTAATTTAATCCACACCTTCCCCTGCCACTTCTCATGTTATGAAGAATATTACGTTATTAGAAATGCTTTGCTGAAGAAGAAAAAAGGTGTTGACATAACATCTATATGCTTTGCTTGAATGAGAGCTTTCAGTTTGTTGAGGTATGTAAACTTCAAACCTTTCCCGGAGGGGAAAAGTCACGTCACTCTCGTTCACCCCAAATGGAGAATAACGCTTAGAAAGTACTTGTCGAGTCCAAAGCATTGCAGAGGAGAGTTTTTAGGAGAGACATCTATCAAGACTTTACATTGTCTTTACATTAACTATATCATAGTATAGTTAATCAATGCTGTGACCCACAGTAACTGAAGCAAATGAAATGCTTTGGTTGCAGTCAGCTGACAGTAGTTTTGATTGACTAGATGAGCTCAACTTTTAGAATATTCAGTGGGTATATGTAATGGGTCAGGAACTGGGCTTGTAACCCAAATGTTGCAGGATTGATTCCCAGGTAGGACACTGTTGTTGTCGCCTTGAGCAAGGTACAGTACTTAACCTGAATTTTATTCAGTATATCCAGCTGTAAAAATGCTGGATATAATGGCTATACAATGTTAAAAAAATGAAAATTAGACTTAGACTAAATTAGACTAGACAAAAATGTTTGTAAGCCATCTTCTGTCTATCGTCAAAATAAGAGTTGCATGTACTGTAAAACTGCATGTTTTAAAAGGCCCCTATTGTACTATTTTTCTGCAATTTTATATTATTCCTTAAGTTTTTTAAATAGAAAAATATTGCAATAATTACAAATATATACATAAACCCAACAAATTTCTTACCCTTTGAGTTGAACCTACTGTTTGGGTTGGGTGTTACTCTTTTGCTTTTCACATGGTCTGTGATGTTTGGTTAACTCACCAGAAACAAAACGAGCGCCCCTCCCATCTCCTGCCCCCCACTCCTGCTGTGTAAAAGTTAACAAACCAACCAGTAAATCAATCAGTACACCGTATATGTTCAAGCAGAAGTCAAATCTTGAATTTCAAGCTACGGAGGAAAAACCAAGAGCCAGTTCAAGAATCTAGGGCCCTACAGAAACTGTCTCAATGGTAAGCTTTTTATATCTAATTGCAAACTATGGCTTACAGGTTGCATACTTAGCTACTTAGCTAGAGAGCTTTAGTGCACATTGACAGTTTAAGTCCAAGCTCTAACTATCGTAGCTGAATATACTCATAGCTAGAAAGATTTAAAATGTCGTGACTCGGCATAGCATTTAACATAGCCAGTTTTTCTAGTCATGTTTGCTCATTTGTTCATAATCATACAATACTCCGTGGCCCAGCTGTGAAGTAGAAACTGGGAGTACTTCTGAACGAACCACCTCGCCTGAAGATTTTTTCTCTTAAACAAAGAGAAGAGAAGAATAGAGTTCATATTTTACCAACACATAAGTACCATGCCACACTGCGCAATCAATGCCAAAACTAGATAAACTTGGATTTCTAAGATATGGGACTGTGATGCAGGGCTGGGGGTGGCCATTGCTCAAGTGGTGAACAGACAGAACAGCCAAAAGGTTTGGCTTATTGCATTTCATTGCTCAAAAACTCCAAAACAATAATAATCTTCAATTAGAAAAAAAACAAAGAAAAGGTCAATCTGGCAACCAAACACTTCCAAGGCACAGCAATATGAACAAACACACACAAAAAAAAAACTCTTTGCACCCACACACAGCACTTGCCCATATCACCACTGCCCAAAGTTCTCCTTTTTAAACCTGTGCGCCAGGCCTTTTATTAGGCCCAATGATTAGGTAGCCGTAGTGATTACTATGCACCAAAGCTGTGGCCATACCTATGTGTGGAGCTAGTGCTGCCACCTGGTGGATGGCATCCCAGTACCTGAGTACCAGGCCCTAATTATATACTTGTTACCTGAGTGAAAGATCTCTGATTAAATCTTTATTTCCTGAGCACAAGGCCTCTGACTGTATAGATGTCAGATGACTTCAGCATATACTGTATACCTCTTCCAATTAGTTAAAGAGAACTTTTTTCTCAAGGATAAAAAGCTATCTGTACCTGTGTCAACACATGAAGCATCGTGCTCAGCTCTTGACATAAACCTCAAGCTTCAAGGCCACACCATGGCCTGCGATTCAGTAACCTGTTCTGTGAATCCATTCCCTTGACAATCTGAGTGGTTCAAGCTTTCCTCAGAATAACATTTGGGTAATTTCATGAGTTTTTCTCTGGGACAGCCCCAGATCTAGCACGGTACAGTTACATGGTTTATTTTTCCTTTAACCATGAGACAAGTGTTTACACTGATGCCTACTTGGAAAAGAAAGCAAGCTGAGTTGCGACAGTAACTCACATGACGTAAAACAGGCGCTGTGTGTTGGCCAATACTTGTCAAGATTAAAATCTATGTGTGTGCGTGTGTGTGTAGACATGCATGCAGAAACAGTCAAATTCCCTGTTGTATTGTTAGCTTAGGGAAGACTTGAGCTTCTCAGCGATAATATCAAAAACAAACTATCGAATGACGTAATGAGAAGGATGCCCGAGCGAAGGATGGTGCTCTGGTGATTGACAGAGCCCCCGGCATCAGATTTAATGGGGCTTCCTGAGAAGGCTCTTCTCAAACATGTAAGATCTGAATCATTATGCGGTGAGGGGTCTGTAAAGGGATTAAATTGCAAGGTGTATTTATCATGGGGGAATAGCAAGGTTTGGATGAGATGCTTCCTGTGCAAAAACAGCGTCGCCCCAAGGTGTGAAAATTAACTCCACTCTTCCGCGCTTCCCCGCTCTTAAAATCGCTACATAAAATACTGGTTACCACATCAGAATGAGAATCAAGCGAGGGGGGAAAGCAACATATGCAGTACGTGCATGCTATGAGATCGGCCTCCGAGCCGTCGGCTTCCGCCCTTAATTATGTCAAGGTAGCAGGCCTTTGCAGTTTTCTTTGCAGGTCGTTGAGAGCTGGTGACCAATCTCTGAAGCGCTGCCAAGTTGGCGCGGGTTCAGCGGCGCCGGGGCGGCGAAGCGGAGCCCGGAGCGCCGTCGCCGCCACCCCGCTCGACCCGCTCGGGCCGCTCCCACGGCAGCTGCGCTCTTGGCTCCCGCCGCTAGGTGTGCGTCTGCGTTTCCGTGTCTCCTCCCTCCTCTGGCTGCGCCAGGCGAAGGGGTTGTAATAGTGCCCAGCAATTACTGAGTTGGCATGTGCTGCATTGTTTACTCACAGTCATATTCCTACTGGACTTTATTAAAACACCATCTGTTGTCAGTTTCGAAACAGGAAAAAAAAAAAGGGCTGTGGGATGCATGGCAGGAGAATGGCTGCACTTTTGGCAGAGAGTGAGGGCAGTTTTGTCCCTAGTCAGGAAACTTGGGAGGGGAAGGGGGGGCAGGGCTCTGTAGTAGCTTGGTGAGCATCTCTCGACAGAGCGGTTGACAGTCACTCATTCGAAAGCCATCCTGGTGAAAGCGCAGCGGCGTTTCCACGCCACTCATCTGTCCTGGGCTGGTGTGAGGTTGCGGCAGGAGGAGCCGCCGTTCGAGTGTGGTCTCGAGCCAGTGGGTGTGGAAACCGCGGAGGTGATGCATGGTTCCGGGCTCCGTCCAATTGCATTAGCTCTTTAAGCACTCGGAACAGTTGGTCCTGGGGTAAATCTGGGCGTTGCCGGGCCAACTTGGGCGATGTCTTTCATTAAGTGGTGCGGAGTCACGCAGCGTGATGCAGGTGCCTAGCAACACACTGGGTAATGGGGGTACGGGCCTGCCTATATAATGAGATCCTGATGGTTATTTCATTAGCTCTAATTTGTTAAGGGAGATGTCATTTAGGATGAAAGCTGGGATTGATAGGATGGATGCCGAATGGGGTGGGATGGACTGAGAAAGAGTGGATGGATTTGGAAAGAGGCTTATGAGGACCTGCTGATGATGTGTGCGGGGCACCAAAGTAGACGCAGCCAGAAACAGAAACTCCGGGAGAAGTAGATCTGTCCAATTTAACTGTCATCATGATCTGCCTCCTCTCTACTTTCGCGGCAATATTCTACATGCAAATGTTATTTCAGACTGCATAAAAGCAACGTATTCTGTTTAAGGTGAATAAATATACTTCTACAACTTCCTTGTGATAAAACCATACAATCATTACATGTGTTATTTATTGTTACTAGAAATATTAAATAGATATTTAATCAACTAATATAATATTAAGATCATTTATCTATATGGGTTCAACAGGCCTTCATTTGCTTCCAATCACAAGTTCCCATCAAAGTTTTCAGCATGATACATATTTCATTCATTTTGCAAAAAACGAGAATTTTACCCCTCCCATAATATTTTTCATAGCTTGGAACTGGTTTTGATTGTTTGAAGAACTGCATTAGTTTCTCGGAGCAGTAAAAGACTTTGAAACTAATGCTGAATCATTGCAGCATATTTGTATGGCCATGACAAAAACAAAACAATACAATAAAGCTAAGCTAATTGGAGCAGTTCTTCTCCTCTCATGGTACGGAGGATTTCCTTTGGGAGTATTCATGAGAACAAAATTCTCTTTTACTTCCTCTAATTTATTTCACATATTTGTGTAATCATCATCCTAATATTACCATAATCACATGCTGACTTGTTAACAGCTTCTGTTCATGCAGCACGCTGTCCAGGACAAGTAAATTGGCTTTCAGCGGATGCATCTGCCTCCAAAACTGTTACTGGAATCACAGAAGCAGAAGAATCAAGGAATACGGGTTTGAATGGAAGAGAAAACGCGGGTTCTCAATACAAATGCTTACAGACCTAGGTCTAATTGGAATCATGCATTGAGAAATAAAGGCTGTATGCTTCATAAGCTTCGCAGGGAATTTGCACACCTAAATCAGCAATGTCTGGTGAAGCCCAACAGATGGAATTTAAAAGCAGCAATAGTCATATACAGCGTTGGGCAAAGGCATGTGATTTAGGGGGCTGTGAGAGGGAAGGGAATGCTCGGCTGTACGTTTGGATGCATTAGTCAGCTGAGATTGACGCCGCCATGTCACTGTGCATTACACCTCAACCAAAGCAGCTCATTCCTGGATGAGTTTGGTGTGCAGAGGAGGAGAAGAGACACAAATAAATTGGTCTGAGTGCTTTATTGTTATTTTTCTGAGGTGAACATCCGTCCGACTGAAGGAAGTGCCTTCCGCTGCGCAGCGCAGAAGTTAACGTGACAGCTCTGGCGTTTCAGGAAGTGGCCGATAATGAAGAAGGAGGATCCAGGACGGGGTCAGGGATCGCCTCAGCTATGTGGGCGGCAGAGGTCGGCGGCCGGCGATGTCACGGTGGTCAAAGGTCTGCTCAGGAGTCATTACACTTAACCATTGTTCAGTACCAGCGACTCTACTGTCAAGACTGGATGAGTCTGCAAAGGACAGAGCGTAAACTGGACCAGACTCTCCATACGTATCCTCACTTCCTCATCAATGGGGAGTACAGTGTTTATGTACACACGCAGGGCTCTTGGGCCAACGTATTAATATCACTGTAATATTGTAGTCGTGACAGTAAACACAGAATATGTTTATAGTATCCAATAAAGTTTATTTGTCGCTCTGCGCAACATTTGTTGTCTAGCAGTACTTCAGATGCACTTGCAGAAGACAGGTAATTAATTCCTTTTTGTAAAGCCATAAACAAGCAGTCTTCCTCAAACCGCCCTTCTCAATGACACCAAGAGTGCTCCTAACCATTTCGTGTGATTGCACAAACACACGCGTGACTTCATGAGCACCAGGGCACCGTTATTTTTAATGAGAAAAAATAGCCTGGCCTTCAACAAACGCACACTGTTTTATATGCCTCTTGCTGCAGCGTTCAAAGCAAACATCGCTACTACAACAGGATGTTCGTTTTGCCACTTCCCCCTCCGGTTTATTTTCTTCCTCTATTAATGCGTTTATATACAGAAATCACCATGGACACAGTGCAATGTTAAAACATCTCGTAAAAGCACAAACAAAACCTCACTGTGTAGTCACAGGCCACTACAACACACAGTGGACCGGAAACATGGCGAAAATCTTCGGCCGTACCAAACAAACAAACAAACATGCAAACAAACAAAAAAAGCTGGCGAGTCTAATTGATTAGTGCAGCCTCAAAGTGTGCGGCAGGCATCTGATCCGAAAGGCAGCTGTTTGCGAAGCCAAAATGGAGTGTCTGCTCACCCCCTTCCTGAAGGGCCGGGTGTGCACGTCGTGTCACCACGTCTCTATCGTACTTTGATGGAGCGGCCAGCTGAGGACTGTGGTTTATCGTCTGTGACATGTTCCAGCACTAGCCGGGCCCCTCCTCTATGCTTGCCTCCTACAAGCACCTTTTGTGTTTGCTAAATCGGGTTGGATGCACCCCTTTAACTTGGATTTCCATTTCTCATTGTCCCCCATTTATGGGGAGGGTGACTCCATCTGTGCCTGCGTTGCGTGGTGCCACTCCGTCAATAGGCATATGCGCCTTGTGTAAAAGCCTTAAACCCGCAGAAGAATGGAAGGGGGGGAATAATGATATACAAGACCGGCCTGTCCTAGCAGAGAATAAAAAAGTACACCATTCATCAAGTTATTGTATGGGCTTTACTTACATCTCATGAGCCTTTTTATGTGTATTCAGAAGTGCAGGAGTGTTTAAACAAAGGATCATGCTGAATTGATGAAGGTTTAAATCTCAGTCAATCTGCTTCCTCTTGAACTGTTTAAATGTGCGCATGTACCGCGGATTAATAAAAAACAGATTTCTGGCAGTATTTAACATCAAACTCGAGTGGGAGCTGCAAACAATAATTAGTATTTAGCTCAGCAAGGCAGAATCAGTCATTTTGATGGTAAGTGTTGTGGTTATCCAAAATAGCATGGAGTGATTGGAGATTCAATTGTATTACGGTTATTCTGTAAATCTCATGAAAAAAAAAACGTTAATTACTGAGTGAATATTAAAAGTAGTGGTCACGTCAGGCATCGTGCAAAAGATCAGGTTAATCATTAATGGTTAATTTCAACACCAAGCTGCTTGCTCCAATCAGTGTTAAAGTATTTGATTTTGCCCTTGGAAACTTGGATTCCATGCGTCAATGGATAGTGACAATAGTGTGCGTAGTTGCACTCCATTTAGAGCTGAGAGTCAGGGTTCCCCGGCCTCCTTCTGTTGTTCTGGGGGCTGTTTGTGGGACGGAGATGAACCGGGTGAATGGCGAGCTGGGGCCTTCTCTCGTTTTCTCTCCTGCTCGCACTCGACCTCCCTCCCCACCTCTGCGGCTGCCTCCCTGCCCCGGCCCCCTCTCTCCGGCCTCCCTGGCAACCGGAGGGCTCTATCGATTACAAGGCCGCAGCACAAAGCGACCTAATGAAGGGTCAGCATTAATAAGCGGGGCGGGCGCTTGTGATGTAGCCGGGCTCAGGCGCTCCCCCGCTGCGCTCCGCCGTGTAGCACTTAGCCCTCCTTTTGGCGAGCGGGGGCATGAAAAATCAACAGCGGCCCGCCCGGTGCCGGCTGAACAGAATGGCCCATGTGCGAGGGTATTTAGTGGCCTGAAAGGAGGAGCGTTAGATCAAATGGGAGTGAACAGAAGGAGCTCTCCTGGGAGGAGCAGAGGCCCTGGTCCATTTTATAGACTCCCCTGAAAGAAAGTGATTACAGATCATTATCCAATTGAAGCAGATTGATGGGCTGGGGTCAAAGTAATATAGCTCACAGTGGCAAGGGGAGGGGAGGGATGGGAGGGGGCGGGAGGTTGGTACAATGGCTGGATTGTCACTGGGGAGAAGAATGGGGAGCTCAAATGGGAGAAATGAAAGATTTCGGGCCTCTCAGCGCAAGCGGTTAAAGTGGTAGAACAAGCACTGATGCGAGCAGAGATCAGCCCCCGTGCTACAGTCAGATCGGCCCGTTGTTAGCAAAAGGCCGCAATTAGGGACGACCAAGATTTTTATACACGGCCAAAGCGCGGAGGGTTTGCTTGAGTGCAGAAACAGCTAGCCGTGTCCCTGGCAGGCCCGTGATTATTCACGCCCCCGTGAGAAAAAGCACGGGGATCGGTCCTCGACGTCGCGAGTTGAAAGGCCGTCGAGTGATATAAACCGGGATCCGCTACGGCGCAAAATGCAAAATGCTGCAGCGATGGCAGCCGACGGGAGGCCATTATTCCCTTCATATACAGCGAGAGAATAAGTCCGCTCCCAGCTTTGCTGACATTTGGCCAATGTGCTACCCCGGTACTATCGCTCCCTCAGAATCTGCTCTGTGAGATTATCATCCTTTCTTAAAACTGTAAAATCCATTAGAATGTGTGATGTCTTTGACCTTTGCAGTAAAGTGACGAGGTGTCTCGGACGGATTTAATGCCGCACTCAGGCTCAAAATGCCAAGTGCACTGCCTCGCTTTGTACAGCGTGAACTGCAAGGAGGCATGACCTACCATAACAGTGATCAAGCATAAGCTCCCCGATTCTTCTCCGTGATTTTTCTTTTTTGTTTTTGTAATTTTTTCTCAACCTCAGATGCCCATTCAGCGAACGAATTAAAGGAAGTCTGATAATTCATCTGTATTTCTTTAGCACGTCGGAACAGTTCAAAGGAAAATATTGGATCGATGTATCTTATTAGGACACCACTTTAAGTACTTGTGAATAAGGGCAGTCGCAATCAAATAAAGGACAAATGATAAATTCAGCTGTAAGCGGCAATGACTGGGGGCCAAGCACCAGTGAATATGACATATGACTGCAGCCCTTCTCCGGTATAGATCCGCAGTTCCCTGGACTCGTCTTTCAGGTCTGAAGAGCCTGCTATATTGTGGGATAGATTAATACAGCAGTGTATGGTCCGAGGATTTATGAGCAATTTTTACCTCCGGGAGGGGTCAAGGTTCACGGACAGGAACATTACCTCATGGAACATTCATGGATTCCTATCAATGTTTCACACCGGGATTCTTATATTTTTTACCCGTGGAGGTAAATCTGTATATCCACAAGGGTCTGGGCATTGAATCCCACACAAAAACTGTTAATCCCATCACGTGTGTCCGAGGCTTTGTATAACATTTATTTGCACAGTGCTCATTTTAAATGTATGCATGATGTACTGTACGAACTTAAGAACAGATGTACCCTCCTATCTTCTCATTAGTTTTGACATGATAGTTGATTGCCAATATGCTATCAGTGCAGCTGATGCTAATGCTTTTTGATACACTGTTAGCAGCCCTATGTGTGAACTATTCCTTTCTGTATTCACTGCTGTTATTGTAAACTTAGAGTGTGCTTCTCTAGATAAGAGCCTCTGCTAAATGAATCTAATGTAACACAGAGTCTGACATTTTCTTGATATTTGTTCACACAATTATGCTTTTTATGGAGCAGAGATTAAGATCTGTAAAGCTGTAAAATGCGCTATACAAATAAAATTTGATTGATTGATTGATTGATCTGCTTAATATTGAAAACTTGCGAAAACCCACCTGTTTCAGCTGGGATTTCTCATCTGTATGCTGGGATCTAAGACTCGACCCAGGGAATAATCCCTGTCACTGACAGGGATAAGTGGAAAGCAGACAGCTGTCAAGCAATGTCTGAAAGGTCACAATGTGCAATATCATGTCTTATGTTGTTGTAGCAGTAGCACAGAAATTTGGATGGAAGCCATCACTTGGGTTCTGGGTGAAGAGTAAAATAATATCAAACAATTTGCAAAGAACTAACTAAATACTGGGCCTTTGAAAAGGACACATACGTTCAGAAAGCAGATGTTCAAAAAAACTGTTCTAATGAGTTCCCTATTAAAGCTGGTTGGATTATTGTTCAATTTAAATGGCGTCTGTTGTTACAAAATGAGAGTAACTCATTTAAAATAAGAACAATTATGTAAGTAACCATTTTAAGGAGAGGATCTGAATACTTTAAATTAGCAGAAACAATATTGTGAACAATATTGTGAAATACCTTTTTCTTTGTTTTTATATCTTAGAGGTTAAAATGTACTTATTTTAGACAGTTTTGCATGCATAAGAGCACCACAAAAAACAACCCATTGCACCACCTTACACATGTTGAGGAAAAGGGGCTTATTGTAGACCCAAACTTCCTGATTGAAGAAAAATTTTCACTTTTCACAGGACAAAATTATGCATTTGCTTTTGCTACAGTTACAATACATTGACTCAAATGACAAATAGTTTAAGTGCATGTTGATTTTTGAAAGTCTGTGAACGGAAAAAAAAATGTGTGTACATATCTCTTGTTAACATTCAAATAACCTTTTACATTAATGGAGCTGTGCATAGATACATAAGCAATTTTACATCAAAATGTCATGACTGTGCTCTTTGGTTATATATGATTAAAAAAATGTACCATTCATTGATGGATGCATTGCTGTATAGCTAATGTCAATGGATCTGCATCGTGGGCAGGCGTGGACAGGTCAAAAATCCATTGACAAACGAGTTCTCTAAAGAGAAACTGGCTTGTACTGAATAGCCTTTCAATTTTTGTGCAGATTGAAAGTCTCTGAGAATTTTGTTGTCTACCATGACTTAAATAAATGTGAAACTCACAGAAACTCTTACAATTGAGGCTCTTAAAAGGTCTTAAGAAGATTTCCTGTATTATTTGTCCACCACCAGGATTTAAACTAATGCAGGAAAGCCTCTGATTGTGTCATCTTGACAGAAGCATGAAAACCCACCAGCAAAAGAGAAAGAAATCAAAATGCCAAGGGATAATTGCTCTCAAAATCATGAGTTCCCAAATCCGTTTGGTAGCGAACAACTTCTGGAACCACGTCCATTCATCTGTGGTTTCTTTGTGAAATTATTAGATTATGTAGTATGTGCCTTAAACGGAGGAACATGACCCACTTCATTCTGGCATTAAAGGGAAAATTGCTACAGAACTGTTTCATGTGTCTGGGATAGAGTGAGCTGATGAGAAAAGAAGGCCAAACAAAAGAGACAAGTGCATCATGCGCATGCATCCTGTTCTGGCCGTCTGCCTCCGTCGAACCGTTGTGTCATTGTAAAGGAATCCTTGTAATGAATGAGAGGCCTATTAAAACTCTGCCATTCTGAGGACTAAACCAAATCTTTCATTCCCACTTCCTGCCTCCCCAGAACTGATACTAGACAGGGCACACATGTGATCCGCGTTACAAAGGGACAGCCCGTTCCTGGGAAGTACCAGCAACATACCAGGTGGTTTTCATTGGGACTTTATATGGGTAACAGACACTATGGATTACTCAAAGTGGGTCAAAACTAATCAAATGACATACAATTTTCCTGATCTGTAACTATATCTTTTTTTGCATTGTTCGTCCTGAATATTTTCACACCGCTGAAAGGATAAGTACTCTTCAAACCAAGAATAACGTCATTTGCCGGAGTACAAAGACCTGTTTCCATGTTGTCTCGTTCGTTTTCGAGAGAGGCTGTTTCGAAGTTGTGCAGGAAAAAAATGCAGGCGAGGATGAGCTGGCACGTAAGAGCAGACAAAGCCAAGAACTTTGCGAGTCCAAGCAGCTTTGGAAAAGTTTGTGATTTTTTCTTTTTTTTTTTTCTTTGCAGGCGTTCCGCTAAGTTGGGTAATTGGAAATGGCAGGCTGGGGAAGGAACTCCAGTGAGATTATGCAGGGAATTAAATATGTTAATCCCGCAAAAAAAAGTAAATAGCATTTGCAATACAATAACCAATTGCTGAGGTTTCCCCAAGGAGGCTTCTGCCTTTGAAGCAGTGTGCATTTGAGTTTTTGCAAAAGTTCCCAAGGTCACCCCCATGGTGGAGCCCAGACTGTCACCAGTCAGCTGACTCCCAACCTGTTCTCCCAGGTCTTTTGTTCCTGAGATCATTACTTCTCTTCCCCCAGAGAGCACTTTGTTGCCATGTGTTCATCTGCTTTGTAATTATATCATGAATTTGAATGTCATGGGTTTAGGACTTTAGCAATATGCTTCCTCTAACGTGCCTTGGCGCTACTGTTTGTTACTATTTGTCAGTGTGTGCACATGTGTGTGCGCATGATATGTGTGTTCGTGTGTGATCACGTATGTTATACCAAGACGTCCAGAAAACAAAAGGGAGGTGAATGTAATGCAGTCATGCTTGTGGCCCTTACCTCTGTGCCCACAAAGGAATTTTGCCCTCGGATAGCATAATGCAAACCAGTTTCTGAAGCAAATTATAAAAGGTACAGGAAAGAACATAATAATAAAAAGGTATACATTCAAAACAATAATGTAAACATCATTGTGTAAATGCACCGGTGCATCAGTAGTACAAAGCATGAACATCAAGTTAAAATTGCTTCACAGAGATCAAAGAATGCGTTTTTTATAAACAATTTGCTTTCCAGTGGTACGAGGATATTTCAAAAGGCCCTAAGGTCAATTTCATTCTGTCTATGAGAACTTCTTTATTTAAATGAACGTCTAGAAAGGAAAAACAGAAAATGAGAAACAAATCATTGAACAACGCACTATGAAACACTACCATCAGTAAAGTTAGATAGCCCACTTTTTTATCCCATTCCATCCTCCCACCAGCCTCAGTAATTGTTAAATAATATAAATGTGGGTTAGAATTTGCACTTGTTTTGGAAGTTCTCGTTTTTGAGTGTTGACTATCCCTCCCAAACTTCACTTGTCCGATGCTTGTGGTTTGGTTTGTTGCCACTCTTATTAGTACGGTGAATTGAAGCCAGTGGATTAAAAGCAAAATGGATAAAATATCCCCAACTGTTCTGATTTTACCAACTACAAAGCAATTAATTTAGAGGAGATCAACTGTAATGTCATGAAGTGAAAATGACACAAACCAGCAAACGGCAAAACATGACATGCAGAAGTGTGGGTTCTATCTCTGACCCAAATACGAACACATTTTCAATTAAACTATTGCGTTCTGCTGGAAAAAAAGGAATTCTCCCGCACTGTTTCCAAACAGTGAACCACACGCATAGTATACAGTGTGTACTTATCCATCATTACACATATTTAAGAACAGAACGTCCCCAAGAGAACAGAGATTTTAGAAATTAATCTGTGTAACCACTGTAGCCAAACAGACTCATATGGCCCTGCCAAGAAAACTACAGGCCAGATGTTCCTCTGTGGCCAATGAGCTGCTAGTGGAGCAAATTGCAGAGCATTACCAGCGTTTATTAGTTTTGCAAACAAAACCCACACCATAGATGTGGCAAGGGCATTAATGTAAGGAAATGAGGACTGGGTAAATAAAGACTATCTCAGCTTGAATTCTCGTGGTTCGAACTGCAAGGAGGATGATGGGAGCTGGCAGAGGAGTGGATGAGAAGAGAAGGGCGCCATGACATCACGTAAAAGGACGCTTAGCTTGGAGCAAACCTGCAGTCACTGCTCAGCTCTGAACATTTCCTTAACCCCTTTCCTTTCAGATAGTGAAATTCCGTTTTATGATATAGAAAAAAAAAATTGTGCAAAGGACCTGACCCACGGCTGCCCTTCTCTTCATCCGGCAATAGAATAAGCATGAATCATTACATTTTTACAACTAGTCATATAATTTAATGTTATATCAAGGTGGGACCCCCACAAAAGATATTCTACCCATGCACAATTACTGCAGCGAGATTAGACAAAATGTAGACAGTTTCACAGAGGAGGAGAACTCACGGCTTTGGTGCATGGGTACGATAAGAGTTGTGATAGTTGCTTGGTAATTGCCACTGGCAGGAATAAGCCAGCCAGGAAGTGTTAATTTTATTCATTTACCTTCTTCTTCAGATAATTGTTTCTGTCATCCACAGACAGACTGATAAAGGATTTCATGCTAAGGAAAACACTTTTACATGGCTACTTTGGAAGGCGATTGAAAGATGATAATATTTATCACCTGTTTTAATATCCTCTTGTGTGCAAATTGATTCATTGTCTGTTCCTGTCCTTCGCAAGATCCACTTTTCCCCTCCACCATTCTAATTTTGCTATGCAATATCTATTTGTGATTCATTAACGCTGATGATCAGAGGTTAGCGAGAACTGCTAAAATTTAAATATGCATTAGAAGTCATTGACATTACTATCCATTTGAGAGTGGATTCAAAGAAGAAAGATTGAAAAGTGTAATTAGGAAACACAAATCTTTGAAATTATTGTGTGTGTATGTGTGAGTGAGCGCGCATGTGTGTGTGAGGAGGAGTGAGACATTATTTCTGAGCTTGATGGTCACATAATTTTTGTTTATAAAATTATGCTTCACATCATTTTTGGAATTTAAGGAATAGTGCTGGTTCAAATGGCGGAATATCTACAAAATGCAAGAATAGTAAAAACATTTGCATTATCTGACTTATGATAACGAAGCTGTTTTTCCAGGTTTAATAAGAGGCCCAGTAACACGAGACAAATTCATTGCAGCAGTGACTCAAGGCCTTCATCAAGCACTACCACATTTCACCAGGCAAATTGTGTTCTAATTACCCACACGGGCCAATCGGCTGGCTCCAGATAATTAAACAGGACAAGAAAATGAAAAATGTTGTCTCTGCATCCTCCTGCCAGATAGTCATGACAACGATTCGCAGAGTCCGCAGAGCTCTGTGTTCGGGAGTGTGGGACTTTGACTCGGGGAAAACGTACGTCACCGTATTCACAGCACAATACCACATCTAATAAAAGCAACAGGAACAGAAAAAAATTGTCCAGGAAAGCTGCTGATTTTGCTTTCAGTGAAGAATGAATGTATTCACTTGTTCAAGCAGTGAACGAGTTTGGCACAGATGGGGGGGACAATTAGGAAGCAGGGTCTGTAACACGGTGGACACCAGTTCAGATCTGGTGCTATTTGAAGTAGCCTGAATGATTACCTTTACTTTGAAATGAGCAGCAAAGAGCTATGATCTTTTCAGACACCTTTTTTCAATGTGCACAAGTTCCTTTTTCTGAGCATGACCTCTGAGGAGTTCATGATCGACGCTGTCACACTCATCATAGAGGAAAATGGTCTGAGGTCTCTCTCTCTCTCTCTCTCTCTCTCTCTCTCTCTCTTTCTCTCCCTCTCTCATTATAATCCAGGGTCAACTTGTGAGTTTTTTGTCCTCCTTTTATCTTCATCTTTTTAATGCACACATTCAATTTGACTATTTTATGCTTAGTGGGCAACAACATATTGCACATTGGCCTCGCATTATGAACTCCAAGCTTCACTACACAGATTTGCTGAAAAGAAAGCAACTCCAAATGCAGGACATCTATTGAGCCGCCCCCTTTTAAATCGGGCCTTTCCCCGCATGCATTACATATCGCGGAGAATGTATTGCGTGTTTATGATGGCGGGGGTCACTTTAACCACCGTGAAAAGATACCTAGAAATAGCCCTGCTTTTCTTTAAAAAAAAAAAAAAAGGGTGGGGGGGGGGACCTGGCTAAGATCCCTGAAACGGCGGCTTTGAAAGAAGGGGCCGGAGAACGGAGGGGGGAAGTCTTATTAGGGCCGAACTGTAAAGCGGCCCCGCGCCGCAGTGGGAGCCCTGTGAGGGGCCGGCGCTCCCGTCGCCGGGGCTGGAATGAATGGAATGGAGAAGGGGAGGCAGTCATGCATGCGCCTCTCTTTTTCCGCGCCTCTGTTCCGTGCACTTTCGCGAGGACACTTACCCGGGCCGCTGAAGTGGGGAGCAGCGCAGCGTGAAATAGAGGGAGAGGAGCAGCTGAACCGGAAAGATCCGGGGCTGCTCATTACAGAGCTGGGGCCCTGACTTATCGGAATTATCCCTAAACGCTGACGGAACACCTTTAATCCCCGGGAGGGGCGGCCGCGGGGGCTCCGCGCGGTTACCTGGGCAGAGTGGGCCTGCTGGGGGGGTGGGGTGGGACGGGGGGGGCTCTCACACACAGGTACGCTGATAGTTCGAACACAAACCCTGCGCAGGGGTCCAGTGAAGGGACAGGATGGTATGCCAGTGACAGAACTGGACCACGTTTCTCAAATTGCACATGACAGACACATGAAAAAACATGTCCGTTTCCATGAAGTTCGAGGCGCATCACACTATGTCAATCTCGCTGTGCACAGTGACGTAGTGCTCCCTGGCACACTTTTAAACAATGTGCCAAATGTAGCTTTTCGCATACGCTTCCGTATGTTTTTTTAAAAATCTCTTTGAGTGCTCATTTTCACACTGTAGATGGCTGTGTCAATAGATTGTGTCACATGTACAGTGTATGTTCATTCAAAGCACCACAGCTTTCATACTAGAACTCGGCTCTGTATAAACAAAGGAGCAATCAATATTCCCTTGAAAAGGGGATGCTTTTCTGCAAAACTGTTTTGCTTAAAATACCATCTGCTACAGTATCAGCTTTGCCTTCCTCTCTGTGTGCAGTCCACTTTTTTTTACTCTTCAAGGCTGACAATGCAGAATGAGGAAACCGACAAAATAAATAGTTTTTTTTCTTGATTGTAATACATGCATCCGTTCATTTGCACAACAGCTGATGAGACATTTGTTGCAATTTACTTATTTTATTTTTATTTCTTTACTTAAGGAAATAACAGCTGCTGCCAAGAGGAAATCCAGAAGGAGGTACTTTTATAAGCATTTGCAAACACAGTTTCGCTATGTGTTGCTGTGGAATTATGCTGGGAAAGTCACTCCCTTAGGCGTCGTAAACATTGGCGGGTTCATATCATCATCATCCTCATCATCTCTTTCTTCTTCTCTTCATCTTCATCATTATAGGTGTCTTTTTCATTGGAGGCTAAAGGTGCAATCCATTACCAGTTCTCCTTAAAGCATTGTAAATTATTGACATTGTTTCCTTTATTTGAAATGTGAGTAAACAGAATTCACAGAACTAGCATCGAAGCAAAATAAAAAAAACACATTGGCATGATTATGAAGTTCTGTAGTTTATTAGCTATATATTTCATTTTGAGATATTTGAGTAAGAGAAAAGCATTATAATAATGTTTATACAAGTATATAGTTTAATTTTATGTCAGTTTTTGAATATCATGTATAAAGTCTCTGCAGTCTTAGACATTATATTTTTAATCTTATGAGAGCAAAAAGCTGATTTAGTATTGTTTCATTATTATTATTATTATTATTATTATTATTATTATTATCTGTAAACCATAACATACACATATCATCTGAAAGCTTATATTGTTAGTGCATTAAAAAAATTATAATGTTCATATGGGGCTGCACACAGTCAACTTACAGTCTTCTTATTCTTTTACAAATGGGTGCTGTGCAGTTGTGAATGTTAAATCAAATTAAGCTTAAAATGCATCTTGGAAACATGAAACCTTGCTGTGATCCTCCCAGCCTGTTTTCAAATGCTCTGTAAAATACTGCCATCTATTGGGCTTATAGGATTCAGGCAGACCACAGAAGGGGGAAGGGAGGCAGTACCTTGAAAGGACTTCAACCAGAAAGTATGTAGAACAGAAGAGACAGAAAGTGAGAATGACAAAGGGGTGACTGAGGGAGAGATTGCTTTATTGATATATTCAAAAGTAAGAGAATTAAATGTAAAAAAAATAAAAATAAATAAACATTACATGTGAGCCCGTAAAAAAAAGACATACTTTACACACAAAACGCCAATTACGGGGAAAAAATAAACTAGAAAAATTAGTGCAGTGTGTTTTGTACACATGGCTGGAGTAATAAACAGATGTAGTGTTCTGTTCAGGAATCATTTTGTGTCAGGACATAGCGCAATGTTTCTGAGATAAATAAATGAGCCATTCTGATGTGCGCAGTGAAACTGTGCTTGCTCTAACAATGATATTCTACAGAACCATTCCTAGGCTTTCCCTGTGTCATTAACTCGATGAATGAAAAGATTTAATTAGCCCTCCCAGAATATGGTTAACCAGAGATCTCACCCCTGTTATCATTAACTTCAATTTTAATGATGACAGCTAGACTCATCATCCCTGTTGGGGGAATCAGAATACACCATAAAAATGCTGAATTGCCCAATATGAGTCAGAGAAGTAGTGGGAAAAAACCCCGTGGCTCTACAATTGTGTGTGTGTGTGTGTGTGTGTGTGTGTGCACGTGTGTGTGTGAGCGCGGGGGGGTGTGTGTATGTGTGTGCGTGTGCGTGCACATGTGCATGTGTGTGTGTGTAGATAGATAGATAGATAGATAGATAGATAGATTAGTCTGAAAATGGCATCATAATTTACCAACACAAGGAACAATAATTTTGTTTTGCTGAAGAGTCACAGTGTACATTGGAGCAGTGCGTGAGGTGTATTGCACAATGTCTGCAGATTTGACAGGATGTTGCTTTGAAGAACTGCACTGTAGAACATTGTGTTACACCCAAGTATTTTCAACATAACGTGGCTTCAGAACTGTAAGCTCTGTTGAGCTTAAACACATACGCGCGGCTTGGGTACTTTGATGTGTGAAAATAAACAGCTTTCACGGCTAAGTTCCTCCTCTTCTTTCAAACCCAAATCCCCCATTTTACTCGGTTTCAGCAGGTTTCCTTTCTAATTTTCATTTCAATTTATTTGTCCAGCATTTGTTATTGTTGCAGAAATGGTTCCAAGAAATCTGCTTAGTGAAAATGCCATATTCTTTGATTTGATTTTATATGATTTCATTAGGGACCACTGGCCAGCTTGCCTAAGTGCCTGACTACTGTTTGCATTTAAACATTCATTCAGGGAATCCCCTGTGGATTCATTTGTTTCACAGAGGTCCAATTACATTGCCACAAAAAGCGTTTTTTGAAGCAATTAAACAGATTTTTCCTGTTTATGTTCTGTGTCTTTAGGAAGAGGGTTCTTTGCAGAGGTCACCATTTTAATTAGGCACTATTTAAGACCAATAACAAACTGATTATTTGCTAAATGGCTCTTGCAAGCTGAGAGGTTTCAAGAAATGCATATCGAGTCTCATTCGTTCCCTCTTATCTCTATTCAAATTACACATAAACTGCTCGAACCATAACCCAAATTAGCCAATCCTGGCTCGATTAACGTTACTATGGATACCAAAAAAGTCTCAATTGACTTTGAGGGCTTGTTTTTTATATTATGTCAAAAGCTATGATTGAATTTTTCTCTTTTTTTTGTACTTTCATTTCTTTTAAACATTAAATAGGGAAGTCATTAGAGAGCCAAAATCAAATGCTAAAATCCCCACAGATGATGCTTGCAAAGCTTTGAACAGCTGCTGAAAAATACCAGTACATGAAATATGTACTTATTGGAAAGGTCTGAAATTTTCAGACCAGATATATATTACATATTGACAAGAAAATACAATGGTATTTTGTGTAAGACCAATATGCCTACTCAGTGCTATTGTTATTTTACTATTTATGATTTACTCCATATGAGCCATGTATAAAAGCCTTGTATACCAGATTATTCATGGGACTTTATCTGTGGGACTGAAGATAGGATTAGGACACCTGATTAGGAACAGTCTACCTAGAGTTTACTGTATAACAAGGAATTAATTAAACATCCATCATAAAGGGCATAAATTCATATGTGTATGTGCGTTTGTGCATGCGTTCATGCATGTATGCGTGTGTGTGTGTGTGCGTGCGTGCGTGCGTGTGTGTGAATTTATGGCCTTAAAACTTAAGTTTGATTAATTCTTCAAAACACATCACACCTTTTGAAATGCATCAGTATTTCTGGCAAATTCTCAATATCAAAATTGTATAACAAAAAATTGCTTTTTATTATTATTTTACAACAGAATTCATAAGCAGAAGTCCTCATGGGGTTCTAAATTCAAGTTTGTAGATACACCCATACGTGCTGTATGTGCATACATACAGTACATTTACTGAATTTGTAACTATGATAGTCTGATGATATAGCATATATAATGCTACAGTAAGATCACTATTAAATTTCATAAACATCTGCCTTATTTACCAAGTTATTGCCTTATTTTCTATTAAATATTTTACATACATTTGACAGTATGTCTATAACTGAGCATTTTACTTACTTGGTGTGGTTTCATAAATCTCAGCAGATGTCTGTCCGTGAGATTATTATATCATTAGGTGTGGGTGGGTATAGTTTAAACTTCATTAATACCAATATGGAATCTGGGGGAAAAAATAATTGCTCCTTAAAATTGCTCACACCCATCACCAGCTGTTTATACTGCCTGTGGTTAACATGAGCACCAGTCACTGTCTGTCCTTTGTGTGAAAGCTGTTCCAGAATCTTTACAAAGACTCGGGAACACTTTTCATCTTTTATTTTTGTTGTCTTCCTAAATGTGTTTACACTGTTCGGGTGCTGGATAAACATTTGCAGACCACATTACTCTAACAGAACAGTGAAAATATTAGTCTACCTCTAAAAAAGGCCATGCCGCACTTTCTATAATATATGTATCTTTTCACATCCCTTTAACCAAATATGATTTGCATTGTCCCCAGCTTTAAATATTTGCATGAAGCTGACACCAAAATTATGAATGTTTTTTTTTTTTTTTTTAGCTGGATTTTCTGGTCCAACAGGCTGGGAATGGTGGTGATGGACAGCAGGTGTCTCTACACCACTTGGCCTTTTTTTCGGTGGTTTCTCGGACCAAGGAGGGCCTTCTCGCAAGAGTGGAGCCGCCTCTTATTATGCCCCGCTCAGCACTTTGAAGGGGTCTGATCCAATCCCCTGGCCGCATCATGGCAACCTCAACTGTTTTCAATCAAACCCAGCTGTTCAGAAATGCCACTTCCTATTAAGCCACCGATGTTTTCTCTCCATCTGAACAAAGCGCCCGGCCCCATAGGAGAACGGCCATTATCTGCACCTTCTCACCTCACCTCAGTTTTGGGGGCGGTTCCTCTGCGCCGCCACAATGGACTCCGGCTGCCTTTCTTCCTTTTCTCATGAAAGAGATTATTAATTGTTAGCTATGAAAATTTCATAATTACACTTAAGCATTCTTGGAGCATGAGACATACTGTATACATAGGTCTCTTAAGGAAATAAAAAGCAAGGGGCTTATTAGTTTGATCCTGATGAAGGCAGCTTTGGTTTTGATTGTGTTGTGTTTGAACAAGCTGGTTAATGAACACCAGTCCAACCCGGGGAGCCCCTAATGCATATCTCCCCATCTAAAGTCCCTGCAGATCTTACCTAAATACTGGTATTGCAAAACAAATTTGTCTGTCAGAAAAAGGTTACACATCTAATTAAGGCACTGACTCTACAGCCTTAATTCCAAGTCAACCGTCAACTTTTCCTGATTGGTATAAATCTTTTCCCTAAAGGTTGCAAGAATGGGTCACAAGTTCAACTCTGTGGTGATTTGCTTGTACATTTCAAGACCATTGATTACATAATTAGATTGAAAAAGAAACATACACAGAGAGGTTTATACAGGCAAAGGATTCATTGGAGATTGGTGGGAATTTTTGTTTAGGAGAGAAATTAGTAAAATGTGGAATAACCAATGCAAATAATGGTTTTATTATAATTTACTTTAAGTGTATCTTTTTAGTAGCATATGCCTACATGGTATTTGAGGTACAAGGTTTATGGTATCTTTCATGGTTACGTTACGCAGACCTCCTGGTTAACTCTTCCAGCAGATCTCCTGGTTAACTCTTCGTCGGTTCACAGGCCAATAAGAATTGTTGTCACACTTTGGCAAGATCATCTGTCTCTGGGCTGAGATCGTATCAGTTGACCGGGTCAAACGAAACAAAAACTCTGGTCAGCTCGGCAACATAATCTGTCTGCAAGGCCTCAGCGGTTATGGATTGTCTGACCACTGGATGGTTGATGTGCAGAGGCCATATGTAGCAAAGCAAAATAAACCCGAGAGGAAGGAAGTGGTTAACATTAACAAGGGTCCAACAAGAAGATTAAATGTAAAAGCTGGCCTGTAATTGATGTGTTCCTAAGAAAAAGCCCCCTTGCTGTTAATGTGTACTGCGGACATAATTGTTCCCAGGTTTGCTGCATAACTTTATTGGAGATGTTGATTAATAAAAGTCTTTACAGTAAATAATTGCTGATAATCATGTTAGGTACTCTGGTGGCGATTAACACAGAACACAAACAAATTAATATCTATGTGCAACTATATGTGGCATATACCAACTTTGTTTTACTTTACAGCATACAAACTTTGTAAGCAGTTCTTCACAAACAGAATTAAGAGAAAACCTGTGTGAAAGAACAGCCTTACATCAGCCTGCATTGTAACTGGGATAATATTGTAAGTATAGAGAATGTACTGTTAGAAATAGTGAAGTAAAACACATTAGATGAATATGACTAAGCAGTATTTAGTAACACCAGCATTAATGTAGGTGTACATTTGTGTACATGTATAGAAATGCACACTTTGCTTGAGCTGTGCCTAAAATTCATTGAGGTTCAGCCTATAGAGCTGTGCTTATGTGTACGAAGTAGCTCTGAGAGGATTTCCACGCTGAAGTATTTTAAAAGCTTGATAGAATTTATTTCACTGCCTAACCTACTGCCTGGAAAGAAGAGTTTTTGATTTTCAGGACATTTCAGGAATATGGAGAAATGCACACATAAGCATACAGTATTAATGCTTACTCAAAAATACCACAGAAACAAAAATGACCATATTCTCTAAAAATGAATTCCATGTTAAAATAGTAGTACAGGGGAGTTCTACCCTTTCGCTTTCAATAGTTTTTCTTTTCCCATATGATTTACATTGTTAAATGTTTCACATTCTATAGGATTTGGCATTACACATTAAGAGAGATTCTTTTTAAAGCAGGTTGTCACTGAACATTTGGTTTGATAGTAATTAATGATGACATAATTAAACAAGCACGAAACCGTCCAGACCAACGGCGCTAACTACATTCACTAAAGTAAGCAAACGCTAACATGTTAGGGTTAGCTAAAGTAACGTTAGGCGATAAAGCTGGGCTTAAAAATGTTGTGCCATTCGAAACGTTAACATGTTAGAGTTAGCTAAAGTAACGTTAGGCGATAAAGCTGTGCCGTTCAAAGTGGTGATTTTGGGAGCACCACCACCTGCGCATGCGTCCTACTAAACGAACCACACTAAACAAAGCACCACCTGCGCATGCATCCAACAAAACATCCCTCTCAGGTCATCCATGAGTGAGTGAGTGAGTGACCACAATTTGCCACGCATAGCCTACAGCTGCAGTCCTTCTCAAGAAGGATCTGTTTCTGTTTCTTCATTTCCTTCCCTTACCTATTTAATAAGCTCAATCATTTGTTTTATCTGACATTTTTGTGATTTGTGATTTGTGACTAAGAGTATAAGAATGAATATAAGAGTAAGCCAACATAGGTGCAGACAACTGATTAGAACAAAAACCAGCATACACACCAGCCACCAGGACTATAGTTGTGCACAATTAGAGTATGTACATACTCGCAGTGTAATCAGATTGCATACAGGCAATATAATGTAAAGTGTGACCAAAAATAAACTTTGGAGGAGGTGCTGTCAATCAAATCTTTGAGAACTACCACACAGGAGAACCAGATGTTTGAAAAAAACATAGCAGTTAATTCTCTATTGATATATCCATTTACAGAGGATTTAAAAGCCATTGAGAGTGGTTATATGAGAAAATAAACCCAGGGAACGTGTTTGGTTGGGCATAATAAGTATTTATAAATCAGTCTTGTAAAATCCATTGACTTGGTGTGTACTCAGTGTGTCCAACTGGCCACTTTCCCATAGGTTTCATTTTCAAATGCATATTGACTTCTTCCAGGGAGCTTTAATTGATTTCAAGCTCCAAGTGAATATACAGGTGATTTTTTTTTTAATTAAGGAATTTTGGACATGATTTCAGTGGTCTTAAGGCCAGTTCAGATTGAAGATTCGCAATGCAATGAGCTGAAACTCTTCGCAAACTTCTAAAACTAGCCACCTGCGATTAGACAAGTGCAATCGCCCACAACAGCAAGCGCCGGTATCCCGTGTTCACACTGCTACAACGCTCCTCTGCAACATTACTAAAATGGCATTGTGAATCTTTGGACTGAACTAGGATTAATATTCACTTGGTAAAGTTGCCAGGATACCACTGCAGTATGACCAATTCTGAAGACTTATGAACAACAGTATCTTGACTCGTTGTGATGCACCCTTTGCAAATAACAATTGAGCTAGATTCTCTTTCATTGATGTCAGTTATTTGTTAAAAAATGTCAGAAGTAAACATCTATAACCAATACACTGCTTTATAGACCTGATAAAGGACGTCCCCTTGGCGTAGCATTCCTTCTAATGAAGTGTTAGCAGGTGGCTTCAGCTGTATATAAAAGAAAAGGTAGCCCAGGGTACAGTTTTGAATGCCTGCTTTGTGGAATTTACTGGCACCGTGTTCACCCTATAGTGACATTACATTCAGAAATGAAAATAATATTTCCTGAGATCTGATTTTGATACACTTGCAAATGCTGACAGTATTTTGCATGGTCTTGCCTGTCTCTGTTGGATCTGTAAATAGATTGGAAAAGGAAAAGAAAAATATGTCACCCCAGGGAAGGCACCATGATGTAACTGACCATTTATTTAAATCAATGGTGTCTGAGCAGTACTGTACACACGGGATCTGGGGCATGTGTAGCACAGAGTATGAAGGGTAGAAGAGTAGTGTCAGAATCTTAATGGTTTTCCAATAATTATGTTTATCTGTCTGCCATAATCATTTATTTTACATTGCTATAAACAAGAAATGCACATCTGTTTGCTGTCAAAGTAATTCTTCGCTCTCCACAAGGTTTGTAAAAGCTTATTTCAATAGTTCAAAATAATACCATGGTAATTTCCTCTGTGAACCATGATGGCAGACCTACATCAATGTAGGTGATGAACATTCTTTGGGCAAAACTGTGATATTGTCAAAATACAAGCATACATGGATGCCCCGCCCCCCAGGGGGGCCCGACAGAGGGGTAAACAAACATTGAATTTAGGCCTGCATTAAAAAATTTAATTCACTTTCTTTTAATACTTTTAAACTGTTTTGGATGAAAAAATGTCAAACCTAATCAAAAACATAATTGTATTTAATTATAACTTGAGCACATTGAAATGTGTGTGAGAAAGTGTTTCTGGTTCAGTGCCATTTGTGCTTGCTCCATTAGCAGCATCCTCGCAGCAATGCTTTTGGGTGCGGCAAAGAGGGGAAAAAATGAAGAGGAAGCAAGAAGAAGACAAGTAACGGTTTTGCAAAAGTTCCTGTTGGGTCCTGGCCAAGCATCAAAATCAACGGCGGCCTCAATCACCGGCAGCACGACCCTCCACACGGCCAGCACCCGAGGCAGGTAAGCCTGCTGCTGTCTCTGATGGCCGCTGTGACATTAGCCCTGTGTTAGCAGCAGGGCGGCAGTGGGTTGCAACTCTGACAGATACCACAGAAGACTCCACACCACAAGCAAGTTTGGACAATGGTGGAAGAAAACAGGTCTCACTACAGAGAAGTGGGAGAAGATGTCCACAGAAACGGAACAGGCCAGAGAACGTAAGGCAAACTTTTTTTTTTCACACAACCCCTTGGCCCAGACAGGCTGATAGGAAGCTATTCATCTGACCCTGTAAAGTGGGATACGATTGACAACAAAATGTGTGACTATTTTGCATAAAACAAAACCTGTCACAATATTGGAGATTTTTCCACATCACTGAGGAAATGTGGGGACACAAAGCAAATCAATGAAGACAAGACTCTCTGGAACAGGAGGAGCCCACTTAGAAGGCACTCTGACTAGTACTACCTAAGCAGCCCCTCAGTATAGCCATCTGCTGTGTGCAAGTAATGACTCAACGTACACAGCGCAACTTCTGCCCAGGACATAGCCAGCCATTGGCAAGCTATTATAGTGACAAATGTTATAGTGATGCAGCATTTTAGCCAAATTAACTTACATTTCTAATAGTGTGTAGGTCTTTAGGCTTGCATAAATGGGCAAACATAGTTTCTTCTGCATAAACAAACCATACATTTTTCAGCATCCAGAGAGTTTTATGTACCGGCAAAAAAGTTATTTTTGAGACTTTATACCTAAACTGATGCACAACAAAAATATATTTTTTTCAATGCCTCAATATAAACAGAATAATCGGCATTTGGAGGCCTTGGAAGAAATCACCCATCTGAGTGAATAGTTCTGAGGAGGGCAGTGAACACAGCTTTGGCTCCACCGAACAGGGTGAATCCCATTCTATATCGGAGAGTACCTAAATGCATTCTCAAAATATTTTTACTGTTATTTATTACACTTACAAACAAGGAGTAGGCCTGATTATGAATGAGAAATAAATGTGGCATGTGAAATTGTGAGATGTGCCAGAGGTGGCAAGGGGAGAATAAGGAGAGGAAGGTTGAGAGGGAGAATGGGAGGGAGAGGGAGGGGTAGAGTGACATGTATGGTTAGCTAAATTCTCCACGTTTTGCTAACTGAGCTAAATTCTGTACTAACTGAGCTAGCACAGTTTTAATAGGTACAGGAAATGCACAGACAATTACAGTATTATTAGAAAAACAGAGTATCTCTGGACTGTCAGGTTGACTGGAATCTCCACGGCTGAATGGATGGCCCTCACTGGAGAGAAAAAGACACTTTTCATTGGACATTTGGAATGGCATAATTGAAATTCCAATTTTTATTATGTTTCTTTTACACATAATATGAGCAAAGAGGAATTGTTAATCAATTGAATCAATCATTCCTGGCATTAAAGGAATCAATGAGCATATTAAATGAACATAAAAAGGACCGTAATGGTTCGTAATCTGTCAGACTGCAAACGGAAATTACATTCTAACTTGAATCGTTGCGTGGTTAAGGGACTTAAATCCAGATTTGCCTGATGAAATCGTACCTTTATGTATAAAACATTTAAAAAATGCTACATCTGACTGAAATTTTTTTTTTTTTTAATAAAATCCTTTCAAAATAAATTAGCAGTAACACTATAGCTAAGCATGAAGCAGCAGTTTTACACCTCTGGACAGTTGACCCAAGCCAACAGAATCCTATGTGTAGGCACTACTAGTGTACCCCTGTGCAATATGCGTGATAGAATGTAAAAGCTATGAGCCCACTGCCCTGGATTAGTATGTCTAATAAGCAAATAAAGGCATTTCTTGCTACTGTATGTTCCCTTTATGAGACTGGTGTCATAATACAGCAGAGTATGTTTTGGTTATCTTGCAGGAGAGGAATAATTTGAGGGATTTTCTGTTCAGCTCTGGACTTCAATTACGTATCAGTCACATCAACATTGCCAGTGGAAGCAACATTTGAGCTAATGCTTGTTATTACACACAGAAAAGAGGTCCTTAATTGTTTAATGCTGGGTACATTTCATAATAACAGAATTATGTGATTAGAATAATCGGCTTTATGAAAATGATCTCAATGAATTCATTCTAGCATAAAGAGTTGCGTTGATTTAAAAAGCTGTGAAAATACTTGCGTTTCACCATTTCAGTTAATTTCCCCAAATCCCCTCTGATCACTCCCATGATCCTGCCTGTGTCATACAGGGAAGTAATGCACATTAGTCAATTAATAGCCTGGTAAATGACAACTGTTCCAGTCAATTTATTTACTCTTGGGAAACCGTGCTGCTGTTTTCCAGTGATTTTAGCCAAATACATTTTTGCTTTTTTACACAGGGAAGAATTGTGAAATTATATTCCTTTGTATATCAATATATTTTTCTCTGGGTGTACAATTCTATATATATTGCACTACAATCATTGTGTAACTCATGTTGATGATTTTTTTGCATTTCCATTTATCAATCTGATTGTTTTTAACACACATCCCACAGATATCACAGTTGGTTGTACTCCAATTAACCACCTAAGTGAGGGCAATAAACATAATCAATGTAAAAGGCATTATGTAGAACAAAATCTTTAATTATGCTCCAAAGAAACATTTATATAATTTGTACTTTGTACTTATCAGCATCATAAATAAAGTGGATCAGCTGGCACTGTGAAAACAAGTAGATATTAAGCATAAACAAAATTACAGTAGCAGAAGATAATATTTTGACTGTATTTCTATGTTAAAAAAAACTTATTGGGTTGAACTGAACTCATGCTTATAGATTTCATATTTCAAACATTTTCATATTTCAAATATGACTTAAATGTCCCACTGTGAATCACTTAATACCAAATCCATTACGTAGTTTCTTAAATTAAATTTAGAATGGACACTGGAGGCACATCATCCTCCAACAGCCTTTTGAAAAGCTTGCTACTAAAATGTTATAAGCGCTACTGCTAATATGTTATCCTACTCTATATGGAATGGAAATATCTGGAGTTTATATTGTACAGTTCAAGAGGTGCAGCACTTGGACTGCCAGCCCATAGAGTATAGCGTGGTCATATTTTCAATAAGGCAGAGGAAATCCAAACATTCCATAATCGAAAATGTGCAATCGTTCACTGCAATAAATTATTAATTTTTCAGATTATTTATTTTGCCCTTGGATTTTCACGAGGATCTAATTTCTGAAAATGCTGGAATAATATGAAGGCAGTGTAACATATTCCTTTTTCATTGCAGGGGTAACTCAGTTTTTTTTTTTTAAATCTGCAGCCATGTTTTAAAGAATGAAATACGCTCTGTGAGGTAACCAGAGGTGGAAAATCCAGGTTCAGAAAGTACAACTCCCCGCCAGTATTTTGCTCCAAATGCCTGGATTTGCTAATTAGCACCATTCTTCAGCTTGGACATAGTACTAATTAGTGATATCAGCTGGCTGAGTTCATGGATGGAAGAAACACATGGCATGACTTTTACTTTCTAATCCCTGCACTTTCCACCTCTGGAGGTAACAGTCCTATACAACAGCTAATTTGGTTCATTAAATGCCCTCGAGTTTGTTCTCTATGTGATTGGAGGAACTCCTACTGAGTTTTGCGGATAGGACACCGGAAAGTAATTCAGTGTTGCTTTCTCTCTTGTTACTCTCAGCTAGCTACCTCTGTGTAAAGTATCTTAATACATCTAGCAAGTTCACACTTTCTCCATGCTTAGTGTTCATCAGCTTAATGTTGTAACTATGGCAGAATCTCACATAATATATCACATCAATCGGTAATATAGCGAACACACAAATCCTGGCCACTGATACGTTAGTGCATACCTTTTACTGAGGACGTATTTAGTTTCATCTGTAATTTGTAAACATTGTAGCTGAGTCTGTAGAGTATCCACTTGAAAATGAATTTAAAAATAGTCACCAATGACGACAGGAAAACAGATAATGTGCTGTGGATTGTTTTGCTCCGTGTGCCTTAAGTTTAAAGGTGTTGTGGCTACAGTACCTCAAATTTAGAGGGTGAGCCACTCATCAAATGTTCTCCTTTAAAGGCAAGCACTCCCACTGGAAATAGTGGTAATGGGCCCTATTATGCAGCTCCCTTTCAAGGCCCTACCTCCTGACAAGGGTATTAAAATGTAATAAATCAGCCATTAAGAACCGGCAATTGAAACACTATTAATAAGGAAACCATCACGAGGAAAACCAGCAGGTAATGATAACCAAGGACCTCAGATCCTAATTACATAATATCTGTTTTATTTCTGAGGGCCTCTGTATGAAAGGTGCGCTGGAAACCGTACACCCAAAGAGTGGCCTTCTAACTACAGGTTCATTAACATTAGCAGTGATTGCACTGGAGGAAGGCCCACCACCAAGCTGTTAGGCCACACTCACACCCTGCAGTATCCTCGGTAATGGCTGTGGTTGCCCCAGAGACAGTCACACATCAATCAAGTTTGAAGTTCACATTGACACCATTGGATTTGTTGTTACCACCCATTTTGATTTTAGGCCCCTGGGTGGGCAAACGTTGGTCAATACATCTCTTTTGTGAGGCGTGACAGCAATCACGCATGCAAACAAATGTATACCCACAATGACACAACGTAGTTTCTCAAAAATGTATCTTATTTTTTAAATTAATTTACCCAACACCAATTTGCAACCCTGCTGTGAGCCAAGAAGAAAGACACAGAGAAATATTCTAAGTATACATTAATTGATAGGATAAAATTACCAAAAATAACTTGATAAAAGTAATGACAAATGAAGCATTGATCCAGTAAATGTACCTTTCTTTGTTCTGTGCAGAATGATTAAACATTCCTTGGAGTGACTGACAGGTCCACTTAAATTATTGCACACCAGAAGTTCTAGTCAGAGGTGGCAGCAAAACGAATGGAAGTACCCCAAGTGGAGTTCATGCTTATTTGGAACTGCACGGGCACTTTTTCAGCTGTCAGTTGTTATTGATATATTCATTAAAGGAACCTATTCTCTCATATCAATTACCTTTGACAGTGCTATGTTGTCACCCTCAGTTGACAATGAATCAATTTACAATTATGATTCTTGATGGCCCATGACAGCAACTTCGAAAGAATGTCATTTGAAAGTCCACGGTCATTAGATGAGCATTAAAATGATACACAACATTGTGAAACTGATTGTGGTGCCTATTTACACTAGAACAGAAGCGAACCTGCCCCCCTCCACACACACACACACACACACACACACACACACACACACTCCTCACTCCACCCCAGCCCACCCCAACACAACCCCTCTCTACAAGCCTATCCTCAGTGAAAAGAATGGCCTTCACTTTGTGGGAGAATTCTTGTCTAAATGGGATTAAATATTATGTTTGAAGATGCATTTTTTCTGACGTTGCATTTTGAGATTAGATTGTCAATTGTTATTTCTTGTATGAAGGATTTGCATTTACATCGGTGTTTTTTTATATTTTCCACTATTGCATATTCAGCAAGTGTCAGCCCAGGTAGTGGGTAACTGTTAATATAAATCAATATCTTTTGCAGTTATAATGGGATTCAAAACTATTAAAAAACAATCTATCAGAAAAAGTCATGGACCATAAAACTCCATAATCATGGTGTGTTATAAATGATTCCTTTACATTTTATTTCAGGTGAGGGGTATACTCGTTAACTTATATTTCATATTATTTACTGAATAGTACACACTACCTTTGTACACTATATCGATTCAGCTGTGACAAATATGATCTCATCATCTGCCTGCGATTGCTAAAACTCTTGGTGTGAACCAATGGGAGGGTGACAGCTTCTTCTCCCAGCACTGGGCCCGGCACCAGACGGATGCGTTAGGTCCCTGTTGCGTATATTTTTTCGAGCAGGGATTCCATGGATAGCATCTACATTTCTTGGAGATACACAGTTTGCTGTGTAACCAAGTCTGCTGGTACCCTCCAACTACACAGAAGAATAATGATACACACATCATTAGGCAGCTGCTGCAAACAGGAGAGTCTGGAAATGGAGGTATGGTCTTTTCAGCTGTAAAGCCATTTTGTTCCTTGCTGAAAGTATATACCCACCGAGTGGCATTTTATTAGGTTTTACTGAAGCGACCATAAGTTGCTTCAACCGTACATTTGTGAATTTTTGAAACAAATAGAGCTTGTGACATTTCCTTAAACACCAAATCAAAATGTATGGATGCTTGGATGAAAAACAAGGAATCTGAATAGCGGTTCTTCTAGCCTGGCCATATGCCTAATGTTCTTTAGCACTATTAGGGCGCTCTATCCAGCTATCTGACCATTCCAGGGGGCCGAGGCAAATATGCTCAAGTTAAATCTGACAATTTCCTTTGGATAACAGAGGGAAATCATTTCATCTCCTCTAATTATAGCATTATTTAATGCAATTCTTTCACAATCTTTAAGCTCTCTGAAGTGGATGCCAATATAAGGGCCAACATATGTTTTCATTTCTTCAAACTGATTTAAAGAATTTGTAATAAATTCATATTTTTGTTTTGTTCTTTGTCACATGTTACAGGCAACCCCACATCCCAAAAAGTAACCCAAATCACTACATTTGAAAATCAAACTTCAGGTTCGATCTCCACCTAGAAAACAAATTAAAATATCTGATACATGGATAACTTTCACCAGCTAAATCCCAGGATATTCACATGCCAGATCCTGGAAAGTTTATGCCATTTTCTTATGAGGTTAGAGATTATGGGTGTACATGATGTCAGAACCATCTCCATGCACACGTGTCTTACAACCAGAAGCCCAACCTATGACCTGGGATTTATAATTCAAGAGTAGAAACGTGAAACGTGTAGCTATTTTTCATGGGAGAAACACTGGGTTTACTGATTCACACTGTAGCAAGTCTAAAATGATGTGAAGCTAATAAAGCCAAACTATTGCATTTAAAAATATTTTTTGAAAAGGCATGATTAAAAATGAACCATTATTACCCATGGCTGTCTGTGGTTGGTCAGTTCTCCAGTCACAAAAAGCTAAATCACAATGTCCTCATTGTATTGCAATGTTTGTGAGACTGGAGCTGGCATGCTTAGAAGACCATACAAAGGTTTGTACTAATTTACATGCCATTAAGACCTTATTGAAGGCATGGGCTGCATGAATGGTTTCATAAAGCTCTAGCTCTTGTCTGGATCTTTTGATGATTTATATTTACTGTGCACAATTAGCAATGCTGCTACCTCTTCCTTATTGTATTTATTTATTTATTTCAGAGTGTAACTATTCCTGGTCCATTATTTGTCTCAGGTGCCCATTCTTAATGTTACCATAGTTGTATTTTGGATGGTCTCTAGCTTGAAAACTCTATGTGGAGTTTGTTTTGCGAAAACTATAATCTAGCAAGTTACAGGAAGCATAACAAATCACTTTTCAATGAAATGCATATTTTACAAATAAGTGATATTCATTGCTAGATACACAGGCATAGATATTTCCTACAGCTTTTCCCGAGGGTTCTACAGTTCTGTGATATGTCCAGATATGTTGGCTAGACATAAGTGTCCAGGTCCATTATATTATTCCTGCTAATAAATAAAACACTCAATTTTTTTTTTTTTGGGGGGGGAGGGTGGGGTGAAGGGGGGCCAGTGCATTCAGGTGCAATACTGTGCCTGCTGAGCTTTTCCCAGTTTGACTTTCAGCGGCGTTGATACGAAGTGTCCTCTGAGAAATAATATTGAGCACCATCTCTGACTCCTCGAGACCCCTCACTGCATCGGAGGCCTTGTTGCCATGGCAGACTAACGTGAGGTGCCAGAGTCACAGATTTGATTGCCTTCTCCCACTGATGTGAAAAAGAGGAGACAGACTAAATGAAACCCCATCCATCTTAATGAAATACAATTATTTTCTACTTATTAATCATTTAAAAATCAATATGTCTCTTCATGGTGTGCCTCACCAGGATTTGTCACCTTGTGCCAGACCTCGATGCATCTTCTGATGTGAGGACAGTTATAGGTTCAGTCACCTGTGTCCTTTAGCAGGGAGAGAGAGCCACTGCAGGGGCCTGAAGAAGAGACAGCGAGCAGGGGGAAAGGATTAAAGACAGGGCTGAATTTTCACCTTGAGATGGATGAGAGCTCATTAAGGGCCATTCTCCATTCTCGTACGTTTCTCACAAATCAATTCACTAAACAAATTGTATAATGGGATGTTATTAAACTCCAAGGCCTCGTATTGACTTGTGAAAAAATGTTTCTCTGAAAATGCGGGACCTTAACCTTTTATTGCATCTTTTATTTATTTTATTCCCCCCCCCCTTCCCCCAAGTACTTATTCATTATCATCTGGGATCCTACTTTTCTGAGGTAAAATAATAAATTGTTGCACATAAAATGTAAATAAAATGTTTTCAGTGAAAGTGAGGGGTTAAACTATATGGAAGTACGTTCAGTTACGGGTATTCATAGGTTTGTTTCGTTGACCTGAAAATGACAGTCACGTGCAGCTGAACTAACTTCCACAAACTGAGCATGAGGAGAACACTGTACATCTCACTTCTGCACCGAGGAAATGAAATCAGTCAATCTGCTATTCATCACTTTTATAGCTGTGACCGGTCCTCTCCTTGTACACAGCACCCCAAAAGGAAAGCTTTTTGTTGTTTTTGAAAAATTACGGACGAAGTAATGATTTCACTGGCTCAACCCTTTGTTTTCCCTTTCAATAAAGAAAGCGACAAGCACCTCGCCTGATGTATGATTGTTCGGCTCCGATTCGTACAACACAGTGCATAAGCAAAGCCATGTTTCATGGCAAAGAGGCCATGCTTTACAACCCCTGTGGCTCTGATGAGAATATAATGTTCTACAGCTTATAAATGCTTTAGGTCAATACTTGATTTGCTCCAGCTTGTACACCCAGCGAGCAGGAGGTCTGGGGATATATCACAAGCACTCCGACAGGAGCCTGAGCACGGGAGCCCAGCGCTGGGGCGGCCCTCTCCCTGCCGCCCTTAAACAATTTAAAACATTGGGAGCCCAGGTGAAGCTCTCCATGATGGAAGGCAGGCCATGTGTGCTCCCAAGCTGCCCCCGACACCGAGGAGATGATTAGATCCAGGAAATGCATCGGGGACCCAGCTGGGACCTGCGGAGCGCAAACGAGATATCTGCGCGACGGGACGGGGAGGTGCGGCGTCGGACTCGCCCCGATGCACAGGGACGGATGGAGGACGATGAACTCATCGCCGACACACCGCCCTTACGCATCGCAGCCCATCGCAAAGAGAAACTGAGCGATCCACCCGCTCCTCTTCCCCGTCTTCATCTACTCTCGGTTATAGACACGGGAGACATGCCATCCCTGGTGAGGGGCATCTCTCTCCATGACGGAGTAGCAGACAATGGATGAGGGTGGGGCTGCCCTCCTTAGGTTCTCAAATATTAATGCTTCACTGGGACTCTGGACCGTGGAGCTAGGTAAACACCCCCCATTCCTCTGCCATGCTCTTCAGTAACACACAACTCAACTTGACACAGCATCTTTCATATCATCATGTGAATTTCATAGGCGCAGTGATGCTACAGATGAGTTATGTAGTTGGTTTACCATTTGGATTCTCCATGCAGAATATTCTACAAGTGAATTGCAGCATATGCTGTGCAGAATATAAGAAAAATGTGAGCCAGATTTATTCACAGTCTCATTTTCTGCCAGTGATATCGCAGGAATCTATGAAAAATGTCATGTAAAGTCAGAAGATTTTATTATTTGTGGATTGCTTGTTATGAGTCATTATTAATGGCTGATCAATGTCTCTAAATGAGCAAGCTTCATAAAATTCTTCATTACTGACAAATTGGCACACACTCAAGGTTTATCGAAGGCGCACGCAAATGAATTTGTGGGTCAGAGAATTACATTTTGGGTGCGCAATTAATTTTGTTTTTGCAAGTTTGTCTTCTCCAGGAAACAATTAATTTGTGGCAAAAAGCCTTAATGGGTCTCATGCTTGTAACAGCACCTAGATGAACCACTTAAAAGCGCGATGTGAAAGACGTTTCATCATTCTGCTAATCCAACAGCGGACCACGTTCATGGCTGCCTGGCTGCGGTGACCAGATGAAAGGGTTCATACAGATGTTTATGGCTCGTGAAGGTAGTGGAAAGCAAACAGACCTGGGCAGCAGACCGAAAATGAGGCCATAAACTTGCACAATGTTTTCACATGAACCCCTAAAGAATTCATGTTAAAGAAGGCCAGTTCCGTGGACACATTTCTTCATCGCTTCAGCAAGGTTCAAAGTTGAACCTCTTACTTTCACTTGAAAGAAAGGAATATGATTTGCTTTTCAGACCAAAATGCCATGTCATTTTGGTCTGCATACAGAGTGCAGTCTGTAATGGCCCAGCCCAGAATCAACTCTAGACTTTACGTTAGGTTTCTAAAATTAGGGGGCGTGGCTGTGTATAAAAAGGGCTGTAATTCCTACACCGATCACCCAATATGGAAATACCTTTAAATGAAAGCTGATAACCTGAACTTTAATCTCATGTGTCATATGTTTCTTTTCGATGTGCTGGAGTACAGAGCCAAAACAACAAAAATTGTGTCACTGTTTAAATAATTGGACTGCACTGTAAAAGGTGAGAGCCACTTTTCAAATAAATCCACATGGCCTATATACAGAATGTGGGACATCACAGGATGTGTTCAAATTGAACAACAAATAAGACTGAACAATTAAATGCATCACTAAATTAACAAAATGTGTCATCGGTGTTGGCAAATACGAGAGATACCTGCAGTCACCAGATGGCAATGACGTCCAGGCCGGTCAATGGCCGCGGTATGGCTTTTGCAATGACCTACATGATCCCTTGGAGTGCAGGGTTTTTATTGCGGTGACCTTTCTGTGCCATCTGTCACCCCTTCAGACTCCATTTCATCTAAATATATTTCAGCTTCAAACAAATACCGAGATACCTGTGGTGCACCTTCTGGTTTTAGGCGAGCAGTGGCCTCCTCTCCCTTGAATGAGCTGGATTGCTATTGAAGCTCCACAGCAGTGCCGTGCTCAGAGAGAGCTAGCCGGATGACCTCTGCCTGTCCTACCTAACTGCGTAATATTCTTTTTAACCACATTCACATTTGCAAGCCTTTTGAGGAATTTGTGAAATTAAAATGAAGCAGCATTAAGAAGCCGTATGCACTCTTGACCCCCCCCACCACCACCACTCCCCCACCTCCACTCTCGTCATTAATGGATGTCTTCTCCGGTACTACTAGCAGTGAAGGGCTAATCTGAATTGAGTCTACAGTCTTTTATTGGGTTAACTGTGGCTACAATGTATCTTGTCACTTTTGCAGAGACAGGCTCAATACAGTCTTGTGAATGGAATTAGATTGTCATTGATGTGTCAGCGAGAGTGAGAAAAACAGATCGATGGCATGCAAATTAACCGAGATTATGTGGAGATCTTGACAGAGAATTTGGGTGAGAGAGAGAGAGAAGGGGATTGAGAGAGAGAAAGAGAGAGAGTGAGAGAGGGAGTTTAGTATATGGACATGAATTGTTACTGTTTAAAGAAATACCACAGGACCAGATGAAAATGAATGAATAATTAAATAAATAAATAAATAAATAAATAAATAAATAGGACAGGTCAAACTGAGACACCATTGGTTAAACTGCTCTTTTATTTCGCTTGGTTGTTACATTGATATTGAATTCATCCCTTAAATAACATGAAAAGTTACGGGAGATCTCTGCTCTCTGAAAACATCTACACATCCTCCAGCAGCACACAGTGAGCAGCTATATAATGCAAGTGAAAAACACCAATGCCAATACAGCACTAATGGGCCACATCATGCCAATAAAGTAACAGATGATACAGCACCTTCAGCTCCATCAATACCACGCACAAGTAAATTACAGCTTCCTTTTCATTTTTATTCTATTATTTTCTAGTGGTGCTGTAATATTTATTATTCGTTTGATACTTTTTTCATTAGGGCTTGGGTTTGAAAAACAGACTATAACAGATCTGAGATAATGAATAGACGAATTGTCTGTGTTCAATAGTGTGCAAATAAAACGCATATATTGGTGCCAACGGAACAGCTATGCCCAGCATATTTTCCTCTGTCCAGTACCAAGCTGGGAGGCGGTAGGCTGTAACTTATCGATAGCTTGCTCGCACTAGCAAATAAGGAATACTGCAGCAACAGTGGCTGACTATGGTTTGGCCAGGTAGTTAACTAGTAAGCTGATGTTTATTATGGATGCTAAGATTTGCCTCTACATAAACTTAATAATTCTAATACAACTAATAAGAAAATGCCTTTACTGGCGGTGCCTCCTGCAAACGCATTATCTGGTGCTGCTTGCCAGTAAACTTGGTGATGTTCATTGCCAGGTCGATTCCTTGCTGGTCGAGAAACTGGTCATATTTCATTTTATTTTCCATACCCACACTGGTCTTTGAATTGGCCTTGTCCTTGTGGAAGAACTTAAATTGGGCACCATTTTCAATCTTAATCTTAAAATAAAGGCTCTACAGCATCCAAGAATCTTCCAATAGGTCATTTGATTTCTACTTGCTTACAAATGTTTTGCTTTAGTATACAGTGTGCCAAGTTCAATTCCAGTTCAATTCATTCCATTCGGCAAATGACTTGAATTTCAGTTCATTCATCTGAAACTGAATTGACCCAAATCATATTTTATAATATGGGCAACGGCAACATTTAACCACTTGTTTGTTATGGTATTGGATAAGATCGTCTGCCATTTTTTCTCTATTTACATTTTTGTGCCTTGGAATATTTTGATGGTTTTTTTACATTAAATTTCTGTCAATCCCCAGTTACATATTATCTTTTTGTCCCAATTCCCAAGCTTCATTAGACAGTACAGGCATTCGATTACACAGGCATTCTCTTATGCGAAGCTAGCATGCATCAGTAGTCGAGTACTGAAGGTTTATTCCCATCCAGTGGTTTTTTTTTAAATCTTACTTACTGTTCTTGAAGTGTTTTGTCACATACTGAAGAGTGCTATAAAGATGAAAGCATTATTATTATTATTATTATTATTATTATTATTATCAATAGTCAACTAGTGTTGTTGGTCCACATAAGTTTGTTCTTGCTTGTTTGCATACTATGGTAAATGCAACTCGAACTATATTTACCTGAAGGGTGAATGGGACCAAGAGGAAACCAGAGGTAAGCATTATCCTCAGGTGTGTCATTTTGTTCCAGGCAACAGCACAAAACCGGGTAAAAAATTGACATGAAAGTCAACTTCCCTGCAAGTACAAAAATCACACTGAAACCAAAAAAGGGTGTATTAAAGTAATTTACAGGAGTGTGAAATGAATTATGATGTGTAACTACAGCGCAATTGACAAAGAAAAGAAAACAAAACCATAAATATACCTGGTTACAAAATTGAAAAATTCACACACTCTCCGACATATTATATTCCCAGGTCCTCAAAGAGGAAAATCTATTGTATTGAATACCTTGGCGAGATCACATGATGAAAATACTAACCATAGATACCTGTAACTCCACTGGCTTCTCTGCTGTGGTCTGCAGAATGGTGTTGGAAAAGGTGATAAATATCCAGGCATCCTGTCTACAATACCCAGTAGATGGAAAGGCTCAGGGCCCAATTTCCTCTATGGGCCACCTGCCCTTTTAATTAATTAGCACTAGCAGGAAGTGCTGGCCCATAGGGAACACCAGGCCCTCAGTGTACTGACAAGGTGATAATGTCCTAAAGGTGAAAGTAGTGCTGAATACCTTCATTGCTAGGGAGGAAATCTACACACTTCTCATGATACAGTAATAGTCCATATCAGTGCAACATTCAACACAGTTGCTTACATTTCTATTTCCTGTGAAAAAAGAAGAAAGCGCTGCCTCTTCACCCGACCATTGTGGCGTTGGACAGGATGTGCCGAGTCTGTCAGGGATCAATTAACACTGGCCAATTGCTCCTCTGTTGTTAACACTGTGAGAAATTATAAATTCCACTTTCCTGTGATAATTAATCACATTTGCAAAGATAAAGATGAATTACCTTGTGCTCGTGTGGCTAGTGTTGATATTCACCAGATCTGAAGATTAAATACATACTTGTGATTATGAGATAATGAAAGCATAATGTTCGTATTCATCATTTCCATATTCACAGTTAAGTGTGAAACATATTCAACAACAACCTGATGGTTTTGTCATATATGGCATTCATGATTATACATATTGGCAACAAGTAATTGTTAAATTAATGATTACTTTCTTAAATACTTTCGTCAAACTTGCAATATACATTTTGTTGTATATTGTCAGCTAAAAACAGCAGTTTCTGTGTAATTACAGTAAGCAAGTATAATAAGTAAGAATATGGTGCTGCTGTACCAATAATAATAACATGCTGTAGAAAGACTATGACATAAAAATCACAAGATTGTTTTGCGATGAGATCAAACCATTTAACCCATCCAGATTCATCAATTTTTTCAGTCTATGTAGTCCCCCCCATGAAGTAATCCTGTCTGAAATTGCTCTTGTCTATATAATGACTATTGGATATTTTATTCCAGTATTGTTTACTTATTTTAGTAGATTCTAAAGTCATTATGTAATTTTGATATTTGACTTCTTTTTGGTAAATTCCTATTAGGTTAATGTGGAGTAATACTGTATCGCCAAGGCATCGCATGGACAGCAGTTAATATTGATGCCAAACCATATGTAAACCTACTCAACTTGAATTATTTTGAAGGGTCAACATTCAGCATTTCTCGACAAACACAATGCACTGTGGGTGGACAGAAGCATTTGATGACACTTTTGAAGCATTTTATTTTTCTCCTCTGGTGAAGTGAGGGGGTGGGTGGGAATGGTCAAATTCCATTCTTGAATAGCTGTATTTACACCTGTATGGTGGAATATATGCAAATAATTCACTGAGGTGAAATATTTTAGGAGGTATGTAGCCTCACCTTTGCGTATGTGCATGTGAGAGTAAAAATGGGCCTTGGTGTGTGCTAAAACTTCTTCTCTGTTTCAAATAATGAGCATGTGCACCTTTTCGCCTCAGGCCTTCATACACAATTTAGCCAGAAAGCCAAGGCTGATCATGATTTAGCTTTTGACATTGCTCGCCCCCAGGCTATGGGAGACTAATACAGATATCTGACTTCCAGCTCGCTGTGGAAAGAAAGGGGAAAAAAGTGAGAGGCCCTTTATTGACTAAATGATAAAGAGGTTTGTAATGATAAATAACAGTCATTTTATTGCGGAATTCCCAGAAAAGACACATTCTATACAATATATAAAAAAGAAATACTGGAGGTGGCAGTCTCTCTCCCTGCAGAACTGCACATGTTAAACTCCAGTATTACTATGCTGGAATAAGGAGCACAAATTTCATATACATGTGAACCTCTGCCATTATTACATCATAAACATGGGACATAATAATGATTATGCCTTCGCTGGCAGAGTGAGCAGGATTGGGGAACCAGTGCTTATAAGCATCTCTCTGCTAACCAATGAAATGCAGTTTCTCAAATACATTAAAGTAACAAGGGAAATGGCCACACTTCATGATGATACTGGGCCTGTCTATATTTTAAGCCTTATGCCAGTTAAGCAGTGCTAATATTTAAGCAACCGACTTTTGAAGTAAAACTGAGCTCCTTGCCATTGCAGCCAAACTTTAGGCAGTTGGTTCCATGTCCAATTCCATTTCCGCTACCATGGCTACCCCTGGCCATTCCTTTAGATTACATGCAGGATGATGTGAGCGTGTGGTTTCCGCAATGTTAGTTACAGTGCAGAGGAGTCCCTTTGGGATGGGTGGAGGTGTGGGAGAAGTGAGGGTCATTCTGGGACAATTTCAGGACCGAATGTCCAAAATCTAATAAGTTGTGTCTAATTGAAAGTATGCAGAATAAGTCGTAGTGATTTTAGTTCAATCGAGAATAAGTCCAGAGGAACTGAAAGAAAAAAATTGCCAAATTTTGTTTTTAAATTGAAACAATCAAAGGTTTCAAAATATATATACCCTTGTGACTGAAGTGGGATGTTCAAAAACTACAGATGTGAACAGTTAGTTTAGGCAAAGATGTGTACCTATAATATCCTGTCCATATTGATTCTAAAGTAATTAATAAAGAACTCATAGTGGTATTAATGCAAATAACATAGTTGGTCATGTTTCAAGAAAAGTAATTAATCTTGCATTTATAGAAATGACTTCTGTAATTATAGGGTAATTGGTAAATGTATTAGGGACACTTAATGTAATGTGTGACCAATTCATCTTATCTTCCATATCGAGCATTTTCACCCGGGAGAATAGAATAAAGACTATTACTTTCCTGGTGTCTCGCTCTATTGTACGTCTACATTAAACATAGATCCGACGGCATGAATGCAGTAACATAATAACACTGGTTCAATTATGCTTCATCAGCCCAGTTAGTAACCAGTGCTGCATTGTGGGCCTGTTGCCGCTTCAGTCAATATCCCAGAAGATCCATTCATGCTTCAGCTGATTGTTAACTTGGGAGCTTTTGAGGAGTGCTTTACCCTAATTGATATCCTTATTTGGCAATGAGCCAGTGGGAGACGGATTGGGTTAAATGGAGCAGTTTACGGTACTGTAAACCAGATCCCGAGCACTATGGCTGACTGAAGTTGAACGTGATTTATCCAACTAATTTGCTGTTTTAAAGTATTAGGGCTGTTTTTTTTCCCCCCATGCAGGTTTTACGGAGGGTCCTGCACAAACGGTGTTTTACAGTGAATTAAACCTGATTATGCATTCATTATTCCCAAGCCGCTTGTCCTGGTCTTGGTCAAAGCAATTCGGCTGCCTGTACCAGCAACCCGAGGGCATGTAGCGCAAGCTGAAAACACGCGCACTTCCCTCTCTGAGCGGGATGGGCAACAGGCAGCTTAGAATTGCCAGCCTTACCTTGCATTTTAAAGTGCTGAGGAGTCCACCAGGAGATTAGCTTTAATTCTGTTTTGGATAGCACTTTTACACATCAGAGCTAATCCCGGAAATATTCTGTCAAGTGTTGCAAACATTCTTTTTCTGCAAAAGCCGGCTTCATCTCCATAAGTAGAACTCTGTGATCCAGAATTCTTTGATGTGATATCAGTACAAATAATCCACATTTGAACACAGTTTGCAATAAGTAAGCGTTGATTTTATTTCGGTCCAAGCACAAATCCAATCTAATAGGTCACACTCCTCCAAAGCAGTATACTCCACCAAAAATATAAAAATTCTCATTTGTATGTCCTTGAATAATGTTGGCATAATGACATTATGATGAAAGAAAGTTCCATAAATTATTCATCATCACCATCAACACAAAGATCCATTTTAAAGAGGTTCATCTTACAATAACAATGTACTGTAGACTGATTAGAATTCAGAATTGCCAGAAAGGATCTAGTTTGACACTAGTCCGATTATTTGACAGATACCATCATTATAGAACACAAGTCATTTGCAGTGACAAGCTTGGAGGATAAATCCAAGAAAAAAAAACCTTACTCTATTGATTATCAACTAGAAAAGGCACAGTGTAAAGGAAAGCAAGTATGAAACATTGCATAGTAAATAGGGAAGAAAAACAGAGACTAGTGTGATCCAAGGGAACATGAGGCAAGGCTGCAATAGAATTTTAAAGGCTTGTCCTTCAATTCAGTTGATGTGACATCATCTACATAAAGTAAATGAGTGTGTGGGCACCTTTCTGACAATAAATGTGCTTACCAGTGTCAGGGAAAAGCTTTATAGTTTAGTAGTGATATCTTTTCTGTGACTTTTTTCAGGAGGGAGTAGGCACCATCACGAGAGTTACCTACATTTACAAAGAACTCAAGTTTAAATGTACAGAATGCACAGACTGCTGGGGAGTTTAGCAGTGTTAATATTCCTCTGACACAAGATTATAGGCAGATATATGGCATTTTATTAAAGCAAACATTTCGGCATGCCCGGCGTGATAAAATGATGTAGTTTTTCTCCTACCAGAAAAGTTTCATTTGAGTGATACCTTCGAAATTCCTCCAGGGCTCCCTATTACTCACTAGCCTGAGCAGAGAGCAGCTGCAAATGGCCTCCAATTTCCAAAGAGTGCAGCCTGCTCATTCTTTACTGTCAGAATGAAGAAGAGCATAAAAGCTGAGTCAATAAAGTAATATGAAAAGCTTAATATAAAAATTCAAGAGTGACTGATTAAGTGTTCGGGCCTTGTTGACCTGGGGGAGGGCTAGTGCTTCTGGCACTTCTTTCTGGGTTTTGTTGTTTTCCCATGTGAAAGGAGCCGGGTGAACACTGTGAAACTGTGTTAAGTAAATCTCATAAACTCATTCTAACAGTTTTATTCACTTCATTTATCCATCGTCCGATATCAATACGTCTGCATACCGGCCAGTATAATTCACATTTCCGCCAGTGATATGTGCTGAATTTAATTAGATCGAATGTGTATTTTCGAGGTTATTATTTATTTTTAATTTTTTTTACCTCAATTTGCTTTATTATCTCCATGTATTGTTCAGCTAATTTGTATAACATGAAAATTACACCCATTGCTGGAATGTCATATTTCCTGTATGGGTGAATTTAGAATGTGAATAACATGTCATCATAATTACTTTACCAATGCACAGTAAAACTGCTGTACCTTGGAAAAATATGTAGCATTAAATGTTCCTACTTTTAAGAAGGTTTGTTTATTTTACATCTGCCATCACAAAATACAATGGTTTTTTCCCTTATGCAAATATACTATGAAACAAACCGATTTTCTCCTGTTACATCCCAAGGGGGAAACAATGCAAGGGCAGCGCGTCTGTGCAAGTTAAGGACCTGTTTCCTGCAAGCAGACGTGCGCATGGCCCAGACGGAGGAACCTGACCCGTACAGTAACAGGACGCCGACGCGCGCGGAGCACGCCGGGCGAGCGGACCTTCGACAGAAATAAAGGGAAAAGTCCTCTGAATTTTGGAGACATTTCTCTGCGTTCCCTGGAGCGGACATTTCCTCATAACGCTGCTAATTCCGAGTGGCAGCCAGGATTGTCACCTCTCTCCCTTGATTATAGCTCATATCTAAAAAGGGGACGGGGAGGCTATGAAAATGCTTTCAGGGCCTGAACGGATCTCCCAGCAGCGGCTAGGTGTAATAAGCACAACAGGGCCAGCGATCGCTGGGGAGAGACAGGGCACTGAGAATTGTCTTTCAACCACCGCCCAACACACACACGCACACACATACACACACACATACACACGCACACACACGCCCAACACACACGCGCGCACACACACTTCACTGTCTGTCCTCTGGGCCTGCGCGTTACGCTGTTAATATCGGTGCCTCCGCCGCAGGAGCTCGGAGGAGCTCTCCTGCATGAGAAGGGCAGAGAAGATGGGTCTACCACACCTGTCACCTCCTGCATCTCATCACCCCAGGTGTTCTTCCACCACGGCACTCAGTACACTCTGACATGTAAAACAAGATGAATAGCAGCCAGCGCCTTGCGTGCAATTCTGTGCGAGGGGAATATTATGTAACAGTTCTTTTTGTTTGACCAAGGTTATTCATAATTTATCCCGGGACTTTCATTTAACAGTAAGTGGATTCTTTGTGCGTTATGTAATATAGAAATAATGCAAAGTCAAAGAGAGGAGATATTCAGATATTGGTTTTGATAAACATGCAGGAGGAGAATGGCCTTAAGGAAAACAGTTGTGTATAATATAACTTCAACCTGTCCCTTAATGTGTTTGGGCTGAGTGAACATGCAGTCACAAGTGATTTACACCCATTTTAGTGCTGATGATGTCAGCACATCAGGGTAGTAGAATCTATTGAATGTTTGAGGGGAGGGGGAATCTACTACTCCACACAGGAATAGAAGTAGCTGGGAAAAAGCAAAAAATGCTTGCTCAGAGCTCTGTTAAATGTATTTTTTTATTTGGGCTCATACTAGATTTCCGGGGCCTTGAATCGTCAGTGCAGAAAGAAAAAAGAATTTTGGGTACCCTTACAATTTTTAAGGAATAAAGTACAAATTCATTTGCAATGTTTAAGTCAACCTTTTGTCAGTCTAGTTATACTGCAGATTCCATTCCACAGGTGGAGAAGCCCTGGATTCGGGATTACTGGCTTATGTTTGTAAATCGCGGTGGTCGGTAAAGTCCAGGCATACAGCTGTGCGCTGTTGTTATAAGTCACCCTGGAAATGGGTGTCAACTTAGAAAAAGGATGTCATTCATATGAGCTGTGATGTTGTGGAGAGATATGACTGACCTGTCAAACATGACTCATATCAGTAGCGGGGGACTCTGTTTTTAACGTTTTTAACACACCTGCGTATTGGCAAAAAAAAATGCATGAATGTGTCCAATGCAAATAAAACAATTGCATTTCATTTCAAATTATTCATTCAGTTTAAGCAATTCTTGATAAGATTTTAACACCATTCCCTAGAAATTTTCCTTGGTGGGAGTATGGACCAGCGTGCAAGACCTGAAACACACCTTTGAAAGGTTACAACTGAATGGGAATTTGAGATTTCCTGTAGAATAGTTTAAATAAGGCTGAGATGATGGTCTGACAGATATTGAGCAGTAGAAGAGTGAGAAAGATTTGACAGATTTTGTATGTAGCATGAAGGGTAAATGAATGAATTTCAGTGATGCACTTCCACTTTGCAGGTTAATCTATTATGTCATATCAATCAAAACAGAAGCAATATTGCAGAGCAACAGTTTGTTTCCAAATGAAGACCAATTACTTTACGATCCTCCGTCTAGGCAACAGTGTCATTCAGTGTAACCGAATGGGGAAAAGAAATGCCAGTGAGAGACTTCCTCAGTGTTCTTATCTATCTGGTGATTAGGAAATATTGCTGTACGTACAAAGTATAGTTGAAAGATTCCCCCAAACACTTCATCATTCAAAGACACCAAGAGGGTTACCAAGATTTTGAGGGTGAAACCCATACCCTCTCAGTGAAAGAGTTTCTTTACCAGGCTTGCTCTGCGCATTTCATGTGTCTCGCTCATTGACGTCCATATCGGGTGATCCGTGTAGGAATTGCTGCCCTTTTTACAGCACTTTAAGTTCATATTAAATGTTTAATTTTAAATCCAGTGCGCTGCAGTACAGAGCCAAAACAAAAATGGTGTCACCGTCCAAATTTTTATGGACTACACAGTATGTGCCAAAGTAATTTACGGACTTTCCAGCTGCAGTTAAGTCAATATGGCTATGTTCTAGTTGTTGTTTCCAATAGCGTCTAGTAACCTAGACTGTTAGGAGAAAGCTGTAAGACGTATACAACACAAGAAAGTGACAGTTAAAAGATGTTTGCCAATTGCTGACCTGCCAGAACAGTCTAAAGATTGGATCCAGATGAGTCCTCAAGTGAACTCAGTGGCAAAAAAGTTTTTTATAAAGAATCATGTCTATTACCAACTTGAAAATTATGAGTACCTATACAGTACCCCCTCTCAAATGCGTTACAAAAATAACTGAAGAGGTTCAGATTGCATAATCAAGGTCCAATTGTGCTAGTACCTGAATCAGAAGTGTTAATCAGAGTTTGTAATAATTTACTAAAATAAATAAAATTCTTGACTTATCCTTGTTGCTGGGCAGAGCTTGATTGATTGTTCACCATCCTTGATTTAACAACAAAGTTATTGACAGGTACCTCTCTCCTATTGCTCAGATGTTTTTGCATGACAAATGACATTAACAGTGTCAATGCTTGCCATTCCCCTTGCAGAGGACTCAAGAAATAATGCCACCGATCAGTGAGTTCTGGTCAAATATGTATCCTGAGATCCTGTCTCCGTTGCCTGAAGGCATGTGGGTAAAATTAATTTGTTGTTCCATACTAATTTTAGAAAGATGAAAATACAGTTTGTTGCAAAAAAAACCAGCTTACAGTGAAAGAATGACTGTCCTGCCATGTCTGAAAATTCTCCTGTTTACAAAGAATGCCAACACCACATTTTCACGTCTTGCACTGCAAGAAAATTGAGATACATTGTTTCTCACTAAACTGATCTCATATAAAGGGCTGCCCTGATTTCAAATAAATCTCATACAGTACATGCTACCGTACCTAGAAAAAATGTACTGTTACAATGGTAAAACTTAATATTTCAGCATAATAATTTCAGAGAATTACTTAATTGTATAGTCTTGAACAATATGTGTGACATAGGATATTGAATCAACATTGTTCTTTTCCTTGAACCTGAAGTTTGTTTATTTTGATAGGCATTTGGCAAAGCCAGGTAAGCACCTTGACAACTACAATCATATATGCACAAAACAGCATTTCTGAAAAAAACAACGCAATGGTTTATGTCTTTCTCTCTCTTTCTGTGAAAACAGGAGTAATCGTGCTTTTCAAATGCTTTACTGTGTGCCAAAAGAAAATATCACCAAATCAAAACATCAAAATGAGAACAAGAACGTCTAAGAACGAAACATTTCTGAAAAAAAATGTAATCAATCATATTCTTTCCTGAGTGTGTAGGCCTTGTCAGTGTACCTGCAGTTCTCACTTGGTGGTGAAATTCCTGTCACCCTCAGAGTAGCACTGAACTTCCAAAGCAGACTGGGTGGAAAGTGATGTGGTTTGCAGTGTGTTAGATTCCTTGCTCAGGGCTAACCAAGAGGCAGGTTGTAGTGTGCTGAAAAGCTAATCGGTTATACAGCGCTGCGCAGTACTTCAGGGGAGCCTGTGCTGACACGTCTTGACACTTTTGATGGGCTTCTTCAATAAGCAGTATATCTAATTTGAAAGGGAGAACCACAAAACATTTTTGAGTTTCTAATTTGTGCGCTGTCTTAACATGTTCTTGCAATTTCTCCATATTACGGTGCACCGTTTTCATGAGCTAAGATGAAAACTGTGGGAACGCATGCTCTGTCAAATTCAGCAAGCCTATGCCAATGCTAAACATTATTAAGACCAAAATAATTTCATGTCAATTCAATTTTAATTCAGGCAATGTTTTTTCCTAAACAAATATAATTCTTGTTTTTTTTTTTTTCATTCATTTTTGTCTTTCCAAATGTTCAGACCTGCACAACTATTCATTCTTCTACTTTGACATCAAATGACATCAAGCTACCGTGCAAATCATAATAAATTTTCTGACCCGACTGTGAGTGAATGACTTCCATCCATGATATATCCTGCAAAATTGTATTAAAAACCTAATGTTTTTAGGGAGCCCACTCTATATTGTAGTGGGAATATAAGCAGAGATGTTGTGTGCAACAAAGTTTTGTGATACATAGAAAGGGAACCATTGTCTTTTTATTGAAGTCAAAAAGATTTATTTTCTGTGGTTTGGTAGATGTAAGGGCAGAACCACTTGGGAATATCATTTCCAATTTCTGTACAGTACTACAAACATCAGTCAATAAAAATAGGACAATTCAGCATGATAATCATAAACAAGCCATTACACCACATTTTAGTAACTGTCATGAGACTCTATCAACTGGAATCTACTTAGAAACAAAAAGTAGGAACTCTCAAATGGCAGGGGCATTCCACATTGCATATGAGATTATCTTTCAAAATCAAGATATGAAAGGTTATTAGTTTAGGCAAAAAAGAATGTTTGTATAAAATGTGGAAGTCTATATGAAGGCATAGCTTTGAGCAACACTTGATCCTTAACTTGAGGGCTATGGGGATTTGTTATGAAAAATAGGGCAGAAAGCTCTATTTTATCTTCAAAATGCTGCATGCTGTTTCACCCTATTTTCACACATTAATGTAGCATGTTACATTATGTTATTTGTAATAATTTGTTTCAGCAAAAAGATATAAAGAGACTGGAAATTGGTTAATGCCTCTCATTATAATGCAAAACTATAAATCCATTATGTTTATCACAACAGCCACAATTGTAAAAGTATAAATATAGAGTAAGGATATTTCTGAGATTACTTTAATCATGAATTACTCTAGAATTACCGTGTGTATATTTATACGATTTAAAAAAGTAATTTTCTTTCTCATAAGCCTAACTGAAAGCTGAGGTAAGCTACATACAGTAAAGCAAAATATGTATTTGAAAGATTTGTATGTACCTTTTAATTTTTGCAATATGTATAGCCTATTGCAAAAAACCTTTTGTTTTTGTTTATTTTATTTACAGTTTAGGTAGCTTTCCTATTTAACACACATCAGGGATACACCAAAATTAACAAAGAACATGAATATATTTTACTGAATAATGTACAGCACTACAAGTAAAATTTGTCTCCAAAAACAGTTGGGTTAGTAGTGGCTATGTGATTATTATGACTAAACCACAGTATACTTTGAAGTGAATTCTTATTACAGATATACGTAGTTTACAAGAGTGGGTTTTTCAGCTAAGTCAATTTCAGAAAGGTTGAATATTCACAAATACTGGTAGTAGAGCTCATATTAACTTGCTCACCTCCAAAAGTTGTTTATTTTTTGTCCAGAGACAATTAGACCACAGTGAAAGCTATACAACAGGTACATTTGCAGTCAAGAAGTATCTTGAGGCCTTTAACCTCAATCACATGTTCAGGGCACCCCTTCTCCCAAACCCCATCCAACAGTCTGCCTCCATTGCCCAGATTACTGTTCTTACCCTGCCATCTACTGGCTCCAATTCTGATTTTAGGACCACTGTCTGATTTCCTTTCTTCAGTTCCCATTCATCTTTCCACAGAGGTATTATCTGACTAGTACAATATGTCATCTCCGTGGAAAGGGGAAAAAATACAGGGGTGATTGTTATCGAAAAATAAGCATGGTGTTTGAAAGGGATTTTAATTGCAGCATTCGTTATATTTGAAAAGGTGAACTCCTCCAGGCTCTTTCAGGAAACTCGACCCATTTCATATCCTCAGACATTAATAAAGAATGGCATCTCTTGATTTCTCCATTTTAACCGCAACCTTAAATGGTCTAAATATAGTGAGAGGCAGACACGGTAATTCCCTTTACCTTGGGGGATGCATCTCTGTATGGGACCGCAGAGCAGTTCAGGCCTTCAATAAGCACAGGAGGGGCTGGTCGCAGAAAGAGGCAGCAGCATACCGCGCGCCCCAAAGGAGATACGCATCTCTCTCCTTTCAGTAATCGTGCCATCGAGAATATTTGGAAGTCTGATCGCCCAGCGAATAAGAATCATCCGGTTTTTCTGTTCCAATGGATTATATAAAATCCAAAGTGGGCACCACTTTATTATAGCCAGAGAGATAAGGACATTTGGGGAAGGGTTTCATGAAAATGTGTTTTCCCTTTATTTCCTGTGGTTGGGGATGGGGAAGATTGTAATCTAGACCTGTGACTAGGTTCTCCTAGGTTCTTTTTAAACTATTTAAATTTTGCTCTTAATCATCAGCATCTTTCTAACATCTGCAGCATACATGGCTGTTGTGATAAAATAGTACAGGATCATCCACTGTCCAAAAAAGGTAGTATGTTACTATATTGTCAGCAGTACATTTAGGCTGTGCAGATTGATCTGATGCACAGCTTGTGGGTAGGGAGCTGAAAGCACTTGCTCTGCCCTCTCACAGGGAGGGTAAAGGGTAGTGCAATAAATGAAAAAGCACACACTGTTGCTGACTTACATTTGTGGTTGTTTTGTCCAATCTTGTTCTGTAACTTGGTAACTGCAATATGGCCAATGCCAAAAACATGATTGTGCTAGAGCGCTTGTTAATTGTCAGGTTGTAACTGTAGCATTTCTCCTCTTGCCTCCTGATTGGCTGAGGGTGCATATCAACATTTTCAGAAAAAAATGTATGTGGCAGACAGCCATCTGAAGTAAAGGTAATTCTGTTTAAAATGTGGGATCGCACATTCCAAGCCAGATGCAGCATGTTTAACCTACTGCATTGAAATGGAAAAGTGTGTGACAGTTTTATGTAGTATGTCAAGGCAACCTCAACTGATGGCTGTATGACATAAAATGCAACATTGAGGACATTTCTGTGATTATCGTTGTGTCAGTCTCTCCTTCCTGGGCTCTCAGGGGTCATAGTGAGAGAGAACTTCAAGGTAAGATATTACCTATATTCAACACAAAAGGTCAGTTGAGAATAAGTTCTCATTTACAATGATTACCTTACAATGTGTGCACTGTTGTGACTTGGTTCGATGAATGAGTGTTTTTGTATTTTACCTGTGTGCGTATGTGTCTACGCGGTTGGTGGGGCTTGGTAAGAGGCCTGGGACACCTGGTGAAAACTTCTTTTTTCAGAGCACAGACGTAATAATATCAAAACATAATGGTCATAATACTTCAATGATTATGTACAACAACAAAGCATTTTTACTCTATAACATAAATGCAGAAATAAACTAAATTTATATATCATCCTCTAAACCAAGCAAGTTTTATGAATGGAATATACAGTATACAGCATTTCAGTGGGATAGATAAGACCAAAGTATTATAGTAAAACATTTAGCAATTTGATAGTCTTAAAACAATATGCTACCCACATTTCTGCAGAAGCTTGATATACACAGAAAATTGTAACCTCTAGACTTCTGCCCCTGATCTGAACTACAACAGTCAGAGTGATCCATTCACCGAAGCAAAAAGACAAGCCAACAGGGTTCGTTCAAGAACTAGCATTAACCTTGGAATTGCTTTTCCTCTGTGGCGTCAGCTGAAGTTTGCCAAGGGGATGAAAAGCAACATGGAGTTGGCTTGCTTTCTGTTGGTCCTGTAGGTAACACTACCACTAGCTCTTCTAGCTAGCTCGCTATGTTAGCTATGTAACACTTGGGGTGAGTGTGGACGGGGTTGAAGATGGAGGAGGAGACTACTCTGATTGTAAATACAGGACCACAGCAAGGCTCAATCCTGCATAGTATGGCTTTAATCAAAACTATTTGATTTATCCTCATGTAAGCATTGTTTAACTCTGAGGATTTTTCTTGTAGTACTCTAGATTATGTTTGATAATAAGTATGTTGATAAAAATTAATACTATAGCTAGCCTAGCTCGTCTTAAAAATTGAATCTGCCACAATTGGCAACCTTATACAAACACACACACACAGAAGACATATATATATAGGCATTTTTCCACACAGAGCTTTGGGAGGATATGCACAGGGAATGAAAAAACAAAAAACGTTCGTTTAACCTTAATACATGGCAGCATTTGACAACCATTTCTGTGTTTTTACAGTAATGTTCACTTCCAGATATTGGGAATAATTCATTAATAGAACTGTTAATGGCTTTCCTCAGTGAAACACAATAACATTCTAATATTTTCTATATAAGGAAATAGCTAATGACTTAAGATAGTAAAGGCATGTAGTATTTTAATGGCGTAATTTCTTGGGAGGATATAATGGAGGGAAGGAAAGTGTTGTAGATGAAATAATAAGGGTGGAAAACCCTGGCATTCATTTGCCATTGAAGCATACTTGTAATATGTGAGTGTGCTTTCTGAATAAGTGACCAGGTTCAGGTGTGATCTGTTATTTGGACAGGTTCGCTGCACTTCCTTATAGCTGAAATTTCCCCCGGGGCATCCGCCATCTCTCAGTGTCATGGATTTAAATCTTTATAGCACTGAAGCCTTCCAATTACTGAACATATATCACTTATGGTGGAAGGGTGTAACACAGCCCAGGCTCACATTCTGCAGAATATCAAGCACATAGCCGGCATTAATGAATTCCTTTGTTGCACTTTATTACATTTGTTTTGTTTTATGGTGGCTACCATATTTTTTTGGGGGGGGGAAACACTGGGATTTCAGATCATATTCTGTGTGAATGTTTTTTGCTGGAATCCATATTGTTGAAGGCTCCTTGTCCCCATGTTTGTCATGAAATCCTCTTACTATAGCTGGGGCATTCGTGTTTTTTAAGTGTTTGCTTTTCTCAGTATGAGAAAATATCATTGTCTGTGTGTCTGTGTGTAAAGTTTCCTTTTGCATGTAATTATGCTTTTAGAAAAGGTAGTGTTTCTGAGCTCAACATAATAGCCATGTAAGCTTGGTGTGCCATGGAGTAAAAGTATGTGCCAACGTGTGCGTGCATATGTGCATGCGTGCATGTGTTTCATTTTGTCTCTTGTCTGTCCATTGATTATTCTGTCCATCGACTATTTGGTGTTTTTGTCAGTTGTACAACAATAACAGATTCAGTGGTATTATACGTGTGCATAAAGCAATGTATTTTGGCTCACATTTTGAAACTCTTTCATGAATTATCATAGAATCAGCGATTGACGCAACACACAGCCTTGCTGCTTTACTAGTTCCATAACAAAAAAAAAATAAAAATAGAAAGGAAAAATGACTGGGAGCATCTTTTGGACCTCCTGTTGTGTTCCCACCATGGGTTCTGTTCCAGGCTGTACACTCACTCACTTGTGGAGCCTGTTAACGCTAATGTACAAAGCATAAATATATTATAATCTCATTGGCCTGTCGATTTATACAGGTGTCACCTCTGACTTGATTTCCAGAGAGCAGGTTTTTCTTTGGCGGCGACTGAAGTTGCAACATTATTATCAGGCAAAATGTATTCATGATTCTGGAAGTCCAAGTGCCTTCTGGGCTTTGTAATATAATACCGCCCTCTTTATCAAATTTAACAGTTTATTGGAAACAGCTTGTACACATGATTTAGCCACGGCACTGAGAGGCCCTCTCTCTCTCTCTCTCTCTCTCTCTCTCTCTCTCTCTCTCTCTCTCTCTCTCTCTCTCTCTCTCTCTCTCTCTCTCTCTCTCTCTCTACTCTCTCTCCCTCTCTCTCTCTCTCACTCCCTCCCTCTCTCCCCACTTCTCTTCCGCCCATAGGCTACATCAGGTCTGATTCCGGCTCCTGAACGTGGCTGCGCTTGGTGGCAGGCCCTTTTGTGCACTTTGTTGTTTGTTTCTCGGAGGACTGCGTGATAACAACAGCCTGACGTGACAAACGGGGCCGTGCCCCGCGGCCAGAGATAAGTGATATGTGCTTAAACGTTAGCAGCCCATTTTTACTGGCCCGCATTTGATATGCGCTGCTGTGCGGCGCTCACAATGATGAGCCTCAACCAAGCCTGAAACGGCACGTTTCCTACAATAACGCGTCGAGCGCACCCTCTTAGTTCCGAACCTCGATACTCCCTTTGTTTCCTTTCTGCGCTGTCTGTCATCGGCTAAAAGATGGAAACAGTGCACAGGTACCCCAGAGGCCTCCGGCAGACCCTCTGTCTGTTTTCTCAATAGCCAGTGCCATATTATTCGTTTCACTTGCCAAAATTCCCAAAGAAATTTGGAAATGCACTTGAAGAAATTCTCACTTATGTATGCATCTACACAGCCACTCTGGAGCAGCTTCTGTGGTATTCAGATTCTAACAATATAATGTTAATCCAATATTGTGCAATATTTTACAAAAAAAAATATTTGGGACCGCTAAAATATCTGGTGGTTTCTCTTGGGTCATAATGGCATTATCGCTGATCTTTCATAATCCCTGAGTCTGTGCAGCTCAGATGCAGCTGATAGTTTAGAGGCCAGTAAGTGAAGAGGCCTTCATCAGGAAACCAACGCAGAAGTGCAGCTAAATTCACCATGACGAGCTAGAGATTATGCATCCATATTAAGGGAGCTGTTTATTCTTCAGGAAAAAAACATTTCTTTTCTTCTACCGCTCTGAAACAGGATCCCTTCCAGGATGTTCTTAGCACTGGCCGCAAATCAAGCGCAAAACGATACTCCTGGCATTTCAATACGGTGACCTCAATGTATAACTTTACTGTTTTTGGCAACGGTGACGATTTCAGATGGAAGCACCTAAACACATAATAAAAGAAACTGATTTGGGGGAGAATATTGGGTGTCTCCCCGGGGGACCTGCGGGGGAAGCCCCAGGTGTCAGGTTGCGGGAGAAGGGCTGGAGACCGCATGACATCCTGGGCCGAAGAATGCGCAAAAAGGGAGCGGAGCCACAGGCTCTCTTCCCCCCACGGACCGGCGAGGTGCGCCGGCTTCATGTGGGAGATGCGAGGAAACGTACTGTAACAGTAAACATGTCAAGTGCCCGGGAGAGTAAAAGGATTTCTGTTGCTCTTTTTCTTAAGGGTGGGGAGGGGGAAAAAAAGGCAAAAACCGCAGCCACTTTACGGCGAGCACCTTTCGCGGCCGCAAAAACGGGTTGCAGCGGCTTCAGAGTTTCAGAGAGGTCGATCCCCTTTGGGTTATTCCACATTCGAAGCAATACCATGTTTGCAACGTTGATTGAATTTAAGCCTTCTGTTGTAGATGTGTCACTTGAAATTTCTGCCACGAAAACATTTGAGCACACCAAATTTAATAAAAGGGCTGAACACAGGATATGAAACATGGTGACAGGCTTAAATGGCAGAAAGAACTGTTTACTGGCAGCCATTTTCAATTGTGAAAAATATCTTACAATTTTGGCGTTGCACAACAAAGTGTTATTTACAAATCAGCATAATGGCTGCCTGAATTCCATATTTGAGTCATTGTTTAATGGCATGCCTATTGTGCCCTCATTAAATAAAGGTAATATATAGATTGTCTTAAATTTATTGATGTCAGAACAGTGACGGAACAGTCCAAAATGTTCTTAAAAATAAGAGATTAAAAATAAATTTAAAAAACTGATTAAAGAGTTTTTGGATATTTCCTGTGTGATTTTCCTCACATATTGAGAGACACTGAGTAAGAAACTTTCCACCTCCAGAACACTGCAGCAATATTATATGCCATGTCTTTAAAAAGTCCTATGGGAACAGTAAATAGAAACCAGCAATGCTTCTGTAACCAATGCCCCTAATGATTTAAGGAGACAGTCAAAGGTCACAGACTAGCTATTAATGATACCTTTTACAAAGGACATGCACAGATCCTTCCTATCTCTGGGATGGACCGTCACCCAAGGCCTCTGTGGTGTGTTAGGGGAGATTATCAGAGGTTATTGAGGAAGAGCAGACACAGCAGCCCTCAGAGGAAAAGATACGCTTTCGACTTCACTCTTCAGACAGCTCTTTCTGCGGCTATTCAACATAAATCTTTGATTTTTAAACTCAGCTGAGTAAAGATTTTCTTAACATTTAACAGCATTCAACACTGTTTTATGTAATATACAGAGTTAAATGTATTGGGGACATAAACACAGTTTTTTGTTATATTTTTCTCTGTACCCCAGCACTCTGGATATAAAAAAAACAATGAATATGCAGTTAAAGTTCAGACTACCAGCTTTAATTTGAAGGTATTGACCATATCAGGTGATGTGTCCCCCCATTTTAGGGGAGTAAATGTACTTGGACAAATGGCTGGTTAGCTGTTTTTTGGCCAGCTGTTTGTAGAAAAAAAAAACTAACAAAAGTTCTAGGGCTGATTCAAGATTTGGAATTTGCATTTAGAGGCTTTTGCTGTCCTTTTCCATCATGAGGACCAAATAATTGTAAATGGTAGTAAAGCAGGCCATCACAAGCCTGAAAAATTCAAAATCAGAATTGATAGAAGAGACATTGTGAAAATATTATGTGTAGTTTTAAATTTCATATTTATTTATCGTTAGTGGTGTGATATAAGTAAAATAAAGCACTCAAGCTGTGCAGTTGCCATGATGTATGATATAAGCAGTTTTGGGGTTCAGACTTCTGCTCCATTTCCACCCCATGGCATGTCTATATGTATCATGAGAACCAACACAGGTGTATGCCTGTAGACAACAAGACATAAGATGAGCCAATAAACTTTTCTTATCTGCAATGGTAAACAAAATCTACCATTCCCTTCTCTTTTTCATCATTGATTTTACACTCCAGCACTTTTCTTTTGCAAGTTAAAAAAGAATGTCTCCTTGTTGCTCTTTTCTTTTCTTTTCTTTTCTTTCAAAGAGCAAACATCTTTTAACAGGTCAGTTATGAGCCAAGGCTAAGGGCAGCCAGCGAGGGGTGCAGGAGCTCTCTCAGCGATTGTGCACCGCGGTCACAGAGAGCCAGAGTCGCGCGCAGGAGCAGCGTCTGGCAGGATAAAATATGTAAGGTAGAGCTGCTGGGCATATCGTATATCAGGCAGGTTTAGCATGCGCATAATAAAATGAATGACCCTGTTATCTGCATACGTTGTGTGAGCTTAGTTTAGTGTACCGCCATTTATTGTGTATAAATGACACGCTGTCGGGCCTCTGTGGTGCATGATTAAGCTGGCACTGCTTCCTCCCTCCGTAACAGCTGTAGGCAAAACAATCCGTGGGCTGGCCAGGTCCGCCATCGCCGCGCTTTGCCTAAATGTTTATGAGGTGAAAGGCGGGGAGTGCGCCGCGCACTTTGCCGAAGCACACCTGCCGTTCTCTCTCATTCTGCTGAGCGCCGGCTTTTACCTCCACGCTGTGTGTCCTCGCGTCTAAGAACACACCATTACTTACTTCGCCTGTCTGTAATTTCAAACAAACTGTGAGGACAGGAAAATAGAAGGCCTCTGAGAATACAGTATTACAAAAGACATACTAAAACAACCACTCACAATATCAATCTCAAAAATTTGGTTCCTTTCATGATAATGTTGGTAATATTGTGCAATATCTTTGCAATTAAAATATGGTCAAATAGCTTTGATGAAGCTATTTTGAAGCTATTTGGTTGTTGTCGCTGAATTTTATGGTCAAGTGTGTGGGGTCTCTGACACCAAAAGCTAAAGAAACATGCAAGCTAAGGATGCTTCATTCTCAAATTGGAATGTGCAGCCCTTTCATCTGTCAGCCACAGAAGAACTGTGATGACTGTCAATCTTTCATCCACTGCGAGACAGAACTATTCCAAGGTGAAAAGAGGCCAGGCACAGATTACACCACGAGTCACCAGAGCTGCAGGCACTCTTTCACTGAGAGAGAGAGAGAGAGAGAGAGAGAGAGAGAGAGAGAGAGAGAGAGAGAGAGAGAGAGAGAGAGAGAGAGAGAGGTTTACAATTCAGTTCCACCTGGATTTAAGCAATCAATATGCCCATAACTTTGACAATTAAATGCCAGTGTTCTTGAATTTTTCAAGTTCAGCAAACCCAAAAGTTAAATCACCAAACTGTTTGTAAAGAAATAAATTTGCACATTGTAATTCAAAAGCAAAAGACAAATGAGATGCAGTCTTTGCCTTTATCAACATAGCCTTATTTTGATCTACATTTTCAGTCTTGGACCAGATAATTGCGAGCCCATTTTTTTGAGCCCATTATCCAATGGACCCACAAGATACATTCAGATGATCTGATTTCAAAATTTGAATGGCAACATAAAAACATGCAGTAAGGCCGAAAATACTCTGCAACTAGGGGGGGTGGGGAGCATTGTGAGTATGTGTGTTGTATCATACAGTATATTATGCATTGTAATTATATGGCCCTGCCTTGTTTTGTTGTCTTTTGTTATGATGTGGTCTTTCTTTTTGTGATACCAAAAATAAAAACAACAATGAAATAATATTAAACACACAAAAACTACTAAAAGCAAGTTGGGTTGTAATAGCATAACATTTAATTTAAAAGATTTAATTAGGAGCCTCATTCCTTCGATGTACCATTTGATAATATCATCACTTCCTGTGCTATCTTCTAGACAATCAACAGGAAGTTGAGGTCCAGCTGTCCATAATTCCTCCCTGTTGCCAGTATGAAGCTAATGCAATGTGAAGATACACTTTTGACTAATATTGCAAAAAGGTAACGCAAACATCAGTAAATCAGATTAAGGGAGGGTATTTCAGACAAGTTTCAGTAAACAAAATTATTAAATATAAGCTTCATCCATATCTATGCCATGCCCTGCCGGCACCAACTGATGCATTTGCTGCTTTGACAGTGGCTGCTCCTTATGTGATCTTAACCTGTTTGTAAGCTAGGTCAAACAGACGTTTTGTACGTCTTGGCATCATGCCATTTTTCCTTCGTGCCAACTATTGATGAACATAGAAATTTGGTGTGTGATTGAATTACAGACTTTGTTCCTTCCCCCAACTGAGATGTCATGTCCATTTCATATAGACTATAAATTCGAACTCTCTCAAGTGGGATTCCTGTGTTTTTATATGTGCAGTGTCATTATTTTGATCTCGCGTTCCGTTTTGGGGAGGATAGGATTCTCAAATGAATGATCGCTTGGGTTAAACTTACTTTTTATGGGGCAGTTTCTTCATTAACTGTGAAAAGCACTGAGAATTTTTTTTATTGAGAAAATAGTTCGCTATTGATAGATTGAATTTAGAGAATAGTTTGATTTTTTTTTCTTTTGCGAAAAATAAATTTGAATTTTATTTTCGCAAAAGGTTGAATTTATTCTTTCTCCGTGTATAGCTATCTACTTTTCATTTGATATTTAAAGCTGATTTCAAACATCGGACATACCATAGGTGTTAAAGATTATTCTTAACTTTCTATTGTAATCTGTCAACAAGTCTTTATTAAAAGGAGCTTTGGAAAACAATGAGGGCCTTCATAAGTGTCCATAATGTTCTTTGAGCTATAAGGGAAACAGTAATGCTTTGATTTCAGAATAAAGAATGACATTTCCTCATTCCACAATTTCATACAATGCACATTCTTTAAATGCTGTAGGTGGCTACAAAATAGCAAGGTTAAGCTCTCAGTTATAGAATGAGACTAATCCCCAGTCTTACAGTACACGCTCACTAATTTAATAAAGGAAATTAAAACACACAGACAAGTGACATCTTAAAATAGCAAACCCATAGCGCTCCTTTAGGTAATAACTATTTTTATAAGGCCCATCTGTCTCAGGTGAAGACTGACTGTGGCATTTTTATTAAAGAAAACATTGGATGTCTGAGCATGGACAAAAAAAAAAAAAGAATGAATGTACGCGCTCCTCATCCAACTCAGCTGAGGCCAGAGATCCCTGAACACAGAGGAAGCGAAGAATGCAGATGATGTGTTGCACAGCGACCGGCGGGCGGGCGGGGTTGAAGTTCACCTGATCCACACACTCACCCATTGTTCTCACAGCCACCTTGTTTCACTCCCGTTCCGGCTTTTGCCGTGACACCGTCAGGTTTCACCACAGCGCTATCGGTTTCATGCACAAAACACAAAAGTCTGGGGTTCAGCGTGGGAGGATGGGACAGGGTCAAACGTGCAAATTTAATTAAGCTTTCTGTTTTGGAACTGGTTCATCACAGGCGTTCTCTGTCACAGCATACCGTGCTCCCCTGACCAGGAAATATATTGAAGATGGAGAAGTAGCTGTGGTGTGTGGGAAGTTAACTTGGATACCACTCAAAATTGACAAAAAGGAGAGGAGATTTGCTACACCTACACAACATATGTTGACAGTCAGGCTCAGTGCCCACTATAGTTGTTTCCATACATTAAGAAATCTATAGTCGTGAGGACACAATAGTAAATAAATAGCCTTGCTGTAGAGTATAGAAACGGGCTGTTCTGGCAACCGGTTGAGCTGTATGAAAATATCAACATAAAACAAATATCAACATAAAACAATTGCCAGTCGTGATTGTATGAAAAAAGCCTATGAGCGACTAGAACTGTGTTAATCTCTGATAATGAATGAAAATTGCCATTGGGCCAGGAGTTTTGCATATTTTAAAATAATTTTAGCAGTGCAATATTATTGTTATCTGAACCCTTTCAAATATAAAGAATATGACATTTATTAAAGTCTCACTTATGCACAGTATTACATGAAGCATAGGACAGTGACTTTGGCCACTTTATAAACCCTACAAACAGACATTTACCTTAACTCTTAATACTATCAATTCTAGTTGACTGTTTAGTTACAGAGTCTGAAATATGTAATTATTTACATTTATTCTTAAATGTGTAAATATGATTAATGAAAGTGGTTTATTGTCTTCATTCCATTTTTCATTACAGGAATTAAAATGAGACACAATGGTTGAGGGGTTGCAACAGTGATTAAAGTTCCCGTTCTGTCGTGTTTGGGATGCATTCTTCACAATTCAGTCCATCAAAACAAACTGTAAAATGTGAAGGCACTCACCACAAAGTAAACGAGTGAATTACTGAACTTGGCAAAGCATCACTCACTTGGCAAGACATTCTAGTGAAATCACCAAATCATCAACCTTATATTATTGTGGTACCTACAGTATGAGAGCATGAATCATTACCATAACAGGAGAGTGATTCACACCTTTAATTATACAGTAAATTGCTTATTGGAAATGAGCATTAAATGTTTGTTTTTGAAGCACAGATGGAAGAAACCTCTTTTTTGGGCTGGAGTAGAGCTGTTTCTGCTGAGATTTGCAGCGTATGGTAAGAATTTACCAGATTAGTTTAGCCACCAAGTGTGAGATGAACCACATTGTCAATTGCCCGGGGGCTGAAGGAGAGCACAGGACCTGTCAATCAAGTCTAGCCTTCAATCGTCCCATTCATGCACTTCCTTACACTGCTGCAATGAAGTTCCTGAAATTTTGGCACAAGAGGATAACTATGTTGACAAAAAAATTGAAGAAGAAACATATGTCCAGCTTTTGATTTTACGTTTTAATGACTTACATTGTAAGTCGTGAGAGAAAAGTCAGATTTCTGCCTTGAAAATAACAGTTTTGAGAGAAAAGCATTGAGGAAATGTGCAGATGCATATTGGAGCATGTGTGATTTGATCATTGATGGGCATGGATAAGCAGCAGGTGTCTTATGGAAGGCATACAGATGACACAGTTAAGCACTGGATGCCTGATGGAACACATAGAGATGAGACACAAAAAGTCAAATAAGTAGAACAGACAATGAGTTCAAAGAGGAGTATTTAGAGAAAAATTAATTCAGTTGATAATGTAAAAACTTCCATAATAATAATAATAATAATAACATTGTCATTATTATTATTATAATAATAATTATTATTATTATTATTATTATTATTATTATTATTATTATTATTATAGTCGCACAGTTACAGAATAAGTAGAGAATTACAGGGTTGCATCTCAAGAGTCGGAACATTTACAATTGATTTTCTTACTGCTCATTTTATAATTTGTTTTTTGTGTGAGTGTAATTTTACTTTTTAATAAAGCTTTGTTATGCTAGATTGCAAATAAGCCACTGCTTTAATCCATCTACAAAAGTATCCCCCAGGGATCAATAAAGGTACTTTTCTCCATAAAAGGTGTTCACACAATGAATAAACTTAGTATAATGAGGTTCACACAAAACATCTAAGAATTATAAATCTGTTTAGCTGTAAAATTGCATTCATTGAGAAGCGAGGGAAAAAAATAATCACGCAGTTGTTGCTTTTTTCCCTCTTTTAATGCATTCAGGGGGAGAGGCAGTGTTTGGAATACGGTATTCACTGCCATCGGTCTTCCAGATCTATCCTTGACACTGCCTGCCCTGCAGCCTAGTCTATTTAGCTCAGATCTGATCAGCATCTTTATAGTTTATCAGCCTTGGGGTTCAATTTTGGCTTGGATGCCTTTACAAATGAACACAATCACTGGTGAGTCTGTGCGTCCTGATTGCATAGAGGAAACAGAGCTGGGAACTTTAGTGGATTACCATGTCACTTGAGGATAAAACACAAGCACATACGCACCCACAGTGGGCTGTCGGGCCAGCTATTGGTATTCCACGCTTGTACTCCGTCTTATTTCACTAAAATAATATAATTGTCTCTCGTCTTATTGCTTGTAAAGCCATATTCTTTCTGCAGGCGATGTAGGTGATCAATGTACTATCTAACAGAATCAATTCGTCCAGGAATACTATTTATTTTGAAAATGATCAAAGGCGGGACCCGGGTGCGAGGCTGTGGTGACTGTATTAGTTTAGTGTGTTGGGTCCTCGTGTCAAGAAGCAATCAGTCAGCGGCCTCGTTTCTCCATTTCTCATGTTCCGGGGTGTTCATCCCTGCATGCGGAGCAGGAGAAATTTACAACGCGCCGAATGCGCCGCAGCCTGCCTTGCGCTGTCCATAAAACACATTGTAAATATTTCCGCCTTCAGTGTTCACAACAGCCAATCGGGACGGCAACATTTTCAATAACTTACGCAACTTGTGATTCTCTTGTTTTATTTTGTACATTACTGGATATTGCATATCGCTGAACACAGTTTAATATTGAAGCAATATAGACAGGCACTCTGTGTGGGCACGGGAATTGTTTCATACATTCACTGTAATAAGGTGGATATGCAGATAATGCGTTCTTATTTTATTGTATTTTTATATGTTTCTCTAAGCTGCTCTAAACAAATAAATTCCATTTTTTGCGGTCAAAATCGTTTTGAAGTCACTGGCGCGGTCTCAAGAATGCTGAGGAATGCACTCTTGTTTGTGGCTAAGAGCACTGTCTCTCCCAATGAATAGAAACAATAGATTCTGAGTAAGTAATATGGAGATTCTGGAGATTCCTAGTAAGTAATATGGCATCACTTTCACAGTGTTTTAAGCACCATCAAAGCTAAGTTATGCTTCATGTAGGTTTGTTTTATATCTGAAACCATGCAGTCAGAGCATGTAGAGGAAATGCATTCCTTCTCCCTTGGGTTCACACAGAATGCATGTAACAGTGTGAACAATACTATGATGTTGCCCAACCATTTTTTAACACTGGACCCATCCAAAATTTTAAATATCAGTAAGGCTGCTGCTGTTGTCCAGTAACGTTAACGCTAATATTCTTACACTAAAACTGTATGGATGTACCCTTTTTAAAGAATAATAATTACAGCATCATTTTTGAGAAGCTTTGAGGTATTCTTGTAATAATTGTATGGTGAAGTATTGAATAGCTGTAAAAGATTTTCTTTAATTATTTGCTAGGCAATGCTTACAGTAACAAGCTATGTGAAGAGCACAAGATATCACTGCTATCAAAACATTCAAGTATCAATAACTAGAGATTAAAGCTAGCTAAAATGTCATACTACGTTTTTGACAGCTCACTGTGCATTAAACAGAAAAAAACAACTTTAACTTATAATAAACACACCAGCTGCAAAGAGTTTAAAGTCTGTGACCCATATTCAATCAAAATTTATATTTAATTTACAATTTACAAATAAACACTTAGAAAAAAATTGCAAACGCATTGTGACAATACACAAGAATTTAATTGTGAGTTAAAGTTATGGGCAAATGGCATTTGAATACAGGCCTTTGTCTATGGCTTACACCCCACAAGTTCCATTTACTGCTTCAAGGGTACAATGTCCCAAAGTTGAATGCGAGTGTTCATCTGAATAAATTCTATCTTGAATGCAATTTTAATACAACGTGTAATCTTACCTAACATGACAGCCGCTGAACCCAAAGAGAAGGTGTGTACATTGCTTGGCCGCTGCTCTAAAGCTCATGACACATCGCCAGCGCATGAGTCGCGTTTCGAGAAGGAAAGCATGATTACATTTTCTATTTCAAGCGAGGTCAAGATACATAAAGGTATTGTCTGTCTAGGCGTAACATTCTAGTTTTCCATATGCCGCCCTTGTGGTCTTGGAGCAGACGTAATTACAGCATTAATCTGAGATCGGTGAATTGTGAGCGCAGGGGCTCTGAACGGAACAAATCCATTGATTTCGCATTGCCAAACCCACTTTGAGGATCGCATCGTGTTTACAATAATTCCACATCATATGAACAATCCATTTCGAACCGAATTAAGTCCCCCCTTGGGGCAAAACTAATTGACCAACATATGCCAGAAAGCTATTACAGACCTATGCTCCAGTATGAAAACAGGCCGGAAAGGAGCGGAGGGGAGAGTCGAAAGGGTGACGTCAGGCCAGGGGTGAAGTTTTTGGCGGTTCGCGCCTTGTCCATTTGTTCTGCAGGTCTCTGTGGCTGGAGGTTCGGCCTTGCTTGAGGGACTTCTGGACCACCATGGACCGGACACTGGTCCTGGTTCCCTGTTCTGCAGAGTAGCAAATGAACAGAGGTCCCAGTGTGAGGCAGGATGTATGATTCTCCAGTTTCCATTTCTTCTTGAAATGCACTGCACACGCTTTTCTCTGGTGAATCCACAGCACTCTGTTACTGTTAGATATTGAGTTAGTGGTGTTTCGTGGCATGGTCATGTACAGATGTCAAAGATATATAATGAGTATATTTAATTATTTAAAATGTATTTTTAGATTGCATTCACAACATTTATTGCTAATTCTTTTGGCCACCAAACTCTTGACAAGGTGTTACTTCTGCTTGGATACAATTGTTGTATGGGTCCACAACATATCCTCTTTGAAACAGAAGCACCTCTGGTATTTTACATTTAGTCAGAATAGTACTGTATTACTTCACAATTACACTGTGGGCTTTATTTTGAAAATATAATTGGAGTTGGCAAATACCTTCTACAAGATTGTTAAGACCATTAAAATATTTCCTTGACGTGTATTTGCTGCACTCAAGATGAATCGACACCCCCAAATGAACAACACAACCCCCAATACACCCACACCCACAAGAAAGACAAGCACAAAAATAGAAATCTCAGTGCAACTGTCTGTTTCCCCATCTCTGCCACTCCAAAACACCAATGTTGTATTTTCAGCTTCTATCCTAATGGCCCATTGTGGTTAGATTACCACGTGGCCTATGTTATATTATAGATTTATCCATATAATCTGTTATACAAACAAAACTTCTGCACACTTTCCACTCTGTGCTCCAACATTTTACTTTTCATCTGTTTTATGACATGCCAAACTACATACAGCCACTTCATATACATGTGAATAACAACAGATTTCAATGTAAAACAATTGCAAGACAGAATGTAATTAGTTTTTATTGTATCTCTTTAGTATGAAAACCCAACAATTTTTTTCGCAAATCAAAACTTAAATTAAATTAAAATACTAAATAATGCCCTTGAATTACAAATACCATCCACTTATGTGCATCCTCAAATTAGTAATAAATACCCAGAAATTAGTCACTCAAACCCTTGTATTGATAGCATGTACCCTCAAATTGCTTTAATAAGTAATTTTTCCAAAAATTGTTAGTAATTTCTTCACATTGCAAATCAATGTGCAGATTTATTAAACAGAGGGTATGGATTACAAATGTTTGTAGATGAATTATTAATTTGAGGGAACTGTTTATTAATGCAAGTCTTTAGGTTTGCAACAAAATACATTCAGGGGTGGCCTGTAAGGAGGTTTATATAATTGTCTGATCTGTTGGATGTTTTCACATTACTGTTCCTGGTGTGAATTGTTGTAGCCTAAGTGGTTTATTTATTTTATGATCTGAGGAGCTCAGAGGAGTATAAAGGGAGCGTGTGTCTCATCCACTCACAAAAACCTTCTTTTTATTTGTCGTTGTTTTGATATATTTGCTTTTTGCTGTCCAACATTGAAATGTATGGTATCTCAGTGGACACAGTATATTGATATCCTTAGAAATACAAAATGTTTTACAGTATACATGCATGTTTCTGTTTATATGTTAAATACTTAAGGTCTTGTTGAATAGATGTATACATTGCCTCTCTTATTGTTATTATTATGCCTCTCATTGTATTTTCCTTCTCTGTCTCTCTCTCCCCTCATGTTTGTGTTTTGCCTATGCAAGCTCAGGCTGACCACTTATTATTAGGGTAGCACAGGAAGTGAAACCGTAACAAAAAGTTCAGTTGTAATTGGTTACGGTCACGCTAACCAAACAGGAAGGAATCTGCAACTGATTAGAAGTCTTCCTCCTGCATTAATAGTTCCAAAATTAATTATGTTTAGGGTCTATTCCCACTATTGGTTTTCCTGTTTTGAAGCTGTTTTATAGAGCACAAATCCCCAGACAACAAAGCCCAGTTTCAATTACAGAGGAGTCATACGGGGCTGTGCTGCACAGACACACATCCATCTCTCCCTGCACAGAAATATCCCCGACATCCAGACTTCTTAATAATCCCACTGTGACTCACTCCAGTGTCACCCGATTTTCATCTTGGATTGGCTTGCCAGAAAACTTTATAAGCGTTAACAGAGAAGTTCCTGCTCTAATGTATTGTGTCTGTCTAAGGTGCTTGTAATTCACGTACAAAAAAAAAATCTTCCTGTGAGGAATCTGATTCATCACCGCATCATCAAGCTTGCAGAAGCCTGTCTGTCTGGAATATAGCAGGGTTTCTTGTGCTGTTCGTATGCTGGTGTAAGAAAATGCAACAGAGTAAAAGATGCATAACACTGTCCGTCCTTATTATTCCAAGTCAAACAGTGTAGCTTGATAAATCCACACTCAGATTTAATTGAACTGCAATGTGATTTGTTCTTAAATGTGAGTAGCAGGTATGTACAACTTACTTTTTTAGGTTCTCTTGCAATGTCATGCTGAGTTCAGCAGTCACCAATGTGATCTGTGTAAAAAAGAGTAAAACTTTCTAAATTGGTTACTCTAAATAGGGAAAAAGTGGGCTGTCTGTTGTATTTTTCCGTCACAAGTTATTTGAATTGTCTTGAAAAACAAGTTAAGGACAAATAATGACAGAGGCTCCTCTAATTTTAAAACCACCTAGGATTCATACATTTAGTAATGTGAAATATGAACTTTACACTATTATAAGAAATATTTATAAATATGAAGAATTCATTGCATTTTAATGTTTGTAATTTGTCTATGGCTACTGACATTATGGCTGCTTTCTCAATCCTGGAACACATCTGGTTGAAATGGAAATGGGAACTAGATGTTTGAGTTTGTGTGTGAGAATTCCCAGGTTCCCATATTGAAGCTGCAGTGGAAACTGCTTCTCCGAGTCCTTCAGTTTTTATGGTATTGGTTACGGGATTACGCAGCGCCTTTACGCCTTACAATGAGTTGCCTTTTTCAATGAACAAAAGACTCAGCATACTGGATGCATTCTCCACAGTCTAAAGGTTAATCAAGAACAAATTCTGCAAATATTCTCAAAATGTGGAGCTTTGCAAAACACAAACAAAATACCCCACAATGAAACAAGCATATTATGCGCATTTGCTGCCTTTAAAGTATTCTTAAGATGTAAGCATCCATCTCATTGAGTTGTAACATAGTACTTTATAAAAAATTAAGTATAATTATACTTAATCTTATGGAATGACCCAACCTAATTTTGTTCAGATAGCACTTGATTAGCTCTAATTTTTTATCCATTGTACTTTAAAGCGCAGCTTAATTGCATCATACTGAATGTCCACCAAACAGTTGTGAGCACATAAATTCATGTACTGTACCATGTCTTTTCATTCCTATTTCAACAGAGAGAGAGTCCTGAGCTTTTTTGCTTTTATGGTCACATACCAAAGCTATTTTCTACTGAGAATGTGAAAACATGTGAAAACATATTTTAAAGTCATGTTTTAAAATATCATTTTTGCATTATGGAACAATGAACTAACTCATTGCTTAGTTTAATCAAACTTTTTATTAAGTTTGATTAAGATTTGATTACTGCCACTAAGAGAGTGCAAAAAGAATAGTTTCAAGTGCATATATTTAGGTACAAAATCTATTTTATTCAGCCAAAGATGGAAACTTCTATAAAATCAATATAACAATGAGCAGGCATTTGAATATATTAGACTGACTTCAACAGTACCATAGAATTCAGAGGGGGGGGGGGGGGGGAAGAATGAAAAATTGAAATAAAATAAACTATCCTTTTAATTAAATTTTTTTTATTTATATTAAACAAACACATAACTGAAACATTGTTTTCCAAAGGTCAGATTAAATGGGGGAATGATTCAAAAAGATTTAAATTAAACAGAATTGCTGTACAGCTCAGCATTTTAATGTTGGAATGAAGGAATTATGGTAAACCTCATAAAAGGGCAGACTCAGTTCATTATACTTTCCTACTGTGACATTGAGCATCCAGACCAGAAAAGTGCAGGGAGACAGACAGATAGACCGCAGAAAGCTTTTATATGATAGAGCCTATTATCAACCACAGTGATTTCCAACCGATTGGAAGTTGCTAGTGGGATGCTATGTTATACAAAGCATTGTTCAAAGGTGTTTAACATACATCTATCTCACATAATCATTGCATTCATTACACTCATTCATATTCTAAAAGTAGATTACAGTTTTTCAATTTCCTTGTTCATGCGTAAGTACACTTTCTAATAGAAAACTAACACCCCGCTTATTACTTATCAGCCATTACTCAGTTTTAACTGACCTCGCAAAGCTCTGGTTACTCAAAGATTAAAGCTTCCTGTTCACAGTGAAAACACATTCAGTCATCAGTCTACACAGTCATGCATAATATTCTCATGATGCAGTCTTATTAAACCTTTAAGCAATTTAAGCACACTTACACTTTACGCACTCACCTAACACCATTTCCAGTTTCTGTCATGATGAATTGAAATGGCCTGAATTAACAGTGCAGTCTGAGACGAAATCAAAGTAATGAGATCATCATGCAGAACGTTCACAAGGCAAAGGAGTGAGTAAAAGCAACCTATGTTGTTCTGATCTTAGAGTTTTTCTTGCATTCATCATGTCAAAAATATATCTTTTAAAGTATTTATTTTATGCAATATATAATGTCGTATGTATTGAATTCTAAACAAATATATTTTAAAGGGTCTGCTAAAAATGTATGGAGAGAGAATGCATCACATAACAGCATACAATGTTAGTGAGTGAATTATAATGTTATTTATGCAAAGGATTTCAGGAAATGTAAATATCTCTAAAGCTAGGTTTAAAACTGCTCTCTATAAATTCATATTAATTTTAAATTAAACATATATTTGTTATTTATAAGGTATTCATTAATGTAACTAAAATGTAAAATAGTTAAGCTACATAATGCAATTTCAATTTAATCTGTAAATATGAAGGAGGTGTGTCTGTTTAAATTTAGCTTCTTCTCAGAATTGTGAGACATCTTATAAAAATGAAAGCTTTTCCCCCCAGGCCTATCTTTTAAGCCTAATGAGGACAGAACCTATTAAACTAGTCATAGGTCTACACTAAAGTGCTCCATCAATACCTATTTATACCCTTTTTCCATAAGATTTCGGAAAATCTCTCTCTCAGTTCACAGAACTTAAATCGGTGTATAGGGATGTGATGTTTCACTTTATTTTTGTTGAGGGGAAGCAGTTTATTTACTTTATATCATAGTATCACATTTCAAACAATTCGTTTTTTATACAAAAGCCAATACTAATACTACTCTCTCTCTCTCTCTCTCTCTCTCTCTCTCACACACACACACACACATGCGTGTGCATGTGATGTGCCCAAGTGCAAGGTTCATTAAACAAATTGGTTAAACATGTTATTAAACAAATTATTTTGGCATGGTAATGTATCTGATTCACAGTGATTCTTCTCTAGCGTCCATTTGGGAAATAATCACATATATTACAGAAGTACTGTCTGCCTGTCTAGTTGCTTCTGTTTTAAACACATTATCGTATGGCAGTTCAATGCAGTCTGAGTGACTTTTTTTTTTTTTTGAAATTCAAAAACCCCTACTGTTCAAAGCTAAGCACAGTTGTGAACTGTTTGAACTGCATTGTTCACTCTTAGTGTAGAGAGTATTACTGTTGTCCTATCAGTAATATAGTCTTACAGTATGTTTTGTAGTGGTGCACAACAAGCAATTCACCTCAGTGTCTCATCTCAATTTACATGAAATGTGATGTAAAACGATGACCACAAAGTCAACTTCAAAGAGGTCCTTCTCTAAACTAATTGCTTTCAAAGCTGAGCTACACCTAGAATTGTTTGGAAAAAATGACAAAAGCTTTGTATAGTGTATTAGTATTAGCATAATTATGACTTTAGAGATATCACACAATACTTGTATATTGTTACTTAAAGCAACATTTCAAAAAATTCATACATAAAAAAACTCTGATCAAACCAGCAGCTGTTCAGAAAGATTTCCTGGATTACTTTTTTCTAATATCAAATGCAAAATAGGCACAGGTTTGAGGTCTTTTAAACAAAGTTTTTTAAAATGGAGGCTTTTGCTTGCATACGCAGGTTAGTGTGTTTTCTTGGCAGAATGCATTCTTGTATATTTCTACAGAAATATATGTAAAATCAAATTGAGATCAAACACAGCACAGTGCCCCCACCAGTCTCCAGGACATTTGTGAAGATGTTCAGTGTTCGTGGATATATCATCCTCCTACCACACAACAAGACATGACCATGTACCTCCAGGTCAGAAGAAAGAGCTCAGAGCAGTATTATATTTTTTCTTACATGGAACCAAACCTGCAAATCCAAACTGCGCCTTATCCTGTGTAATAGCAGCAGAGATTCTAAAGAGTAACAAGGCTGCAGACCTAAACCTGTTCTGTTTGTGTAACATGCTGTGCTTCACTCATATAATATGCATTAATATGCGCATGTTGTGGGAAAAGTAATGTTGTCAGTGGTATTTTACACTAAGCAGTCATATATGGAATAAATTAAACAGGTGTTCAATTTTTAGTCATGGTGGAAATATAATTACAATACTTCATATTCCCACAAAACACTCTGGCAAGAATATAGTCCCAGGAGCAAAGAGTTTGGCAAGTAAAGACCAGTTCAAAGGGAACTTTTTCAATCTCCCGAGTAATTTTTGCAAAGCCCTGTTATCAACTTACTGTCCTGGCATCAGTTCAATAGGCACTTTTACTGGACCACGCTGTCTTGAAAACAAAACGCTCAAAAGGTCTGTTGGGAAAATAATGATTATGTATAAGAAATGTTAAGTACTTTTCAGTGGAAATTAGCTTTAATGGTTTTATAGCTGCAGTATTGGAAAGTAAAATATGACACAAAAAGGTTTGCTATGTCCCGAGGCAATTTGGGGAGGGGGTGAAATACACATTTGACATTATCCAGAACTTTATTGAATATACAATATACTGATGTGACTCTCAATCAAAGCTAAAATGAGTTTGCAGTGAGATCCTTTGCATAAGTAAGCAGACAGTGCAGCACTTGTTCTACTAGGAGTTGTGATTCATTTAATCTGTGTTGTTTCTGTTTTGACATGATCCTGATGGCTAACATTTTAACTTGGCAGTTGTCAATAACTGTTCTGTTTTGATCTTCAGCTTCCAAAAAACCAAGCTCAGAATATTTCCACATAATTGATATTTTCTAACCACAAGTACCACCTCCTCCAGACAGCATTATGGTAGCCTATAGCATGTTCATAAAAAAAGAGTTGACTATTTAAAATGGCAAATGGGCAGTTAAGGAACGAATGTGTTCGATGAATCTGTCCAGCATGGTCACTGATTTCAGATTGACAGAATAACAATAACTGATCTTTCTCTGTTCTTTACTTCTCTTGCAGTCTATTTGTACTGATTTAAATTAATAATGTCAGTTTAAAGTAAAACACTTGTCTTTTGTCTGGTCATAGAAGCATTTTTTTTCCAGGTTTGGGACAGACATTGCTTGCACGAGAGCAAAGAATATTAAGTTTTCAGTGAAAGTTACCGTAATACTAATAATAGTATTAATTAACAAAATCCAAGGGAGTTTTCAGAATAACCCACATGAAATAGTTGAAAAAGTAGCATGCTCCTAGTTGTACTAGTAGCTTGTGTACTACAAAATGGCAGTGAAATCAGTAAAACAGCAATATTAGTACTATCAGAGGAAGTAGTGTTGTTGTTGTATAGTAACACTAATGAGTGAGGATTAACATTATTATTAAATTTATACAATTTATTACATGTTGTATTGAAGGTAAGTCGACAACACTCTCATCTCTGAGTGCCTCTGTGTGAACAAGAAGGAGGGGCTCTCAGTGAATTCCACCCATGCTGCGGAAAGTGTTTAAAATACTCTCTGTAAGAAATGCAAAATTTATGAATCCCCACATCTCAGCTTGATTTATGTGAAATAATAATACACTATTTAATGCTTAAACATGGCTAGGAGCAATCTTTGGCTATCAAGATGTACAACGAAGTAATGGCTTGGGAAGACAAATCACCTCCTGGACTTGTGATGCTTGTTTAAAGGTGCTGGGCAGATATATTAAACTATATGTAATTGTACACTAACTCTGCGCTGTAGGCCTGAGAGGTGGCGGAGGAGGCGACGGCGGCGGACTGCGATGCAGATGGAGAGGTGTAATCAGTTTGGCCAGAGCGTGAGGAAGAGGGAGCACGGGCGCTTTCCTGATCCTTTCGCATTGCTCTTCCGCGGCGATCCATTTCGCGGGAGCAACGCGAGGACGTGCGCTCGGGCCAAGAGACCGCGAGGGATAAATCCTAAAGCGCGCTCGCCCCAGTCACAAGCGACCTATTATTCTTCATTTTAGTTTCTTTTGGAGCTCTTGGTTTCTTCTTCTTCTTCTTAATAATCATAACTCATCATTTCACTCATCACCTGATTCTACATTCTAATGCTTTCTTTCAGCCATGTATTACATTGTGCCACTTCCTAAATGTTCTGTTTTTCAGGTTGTCACCCCAACTGCTGTTGATACAGAGAGTATGTTTTTCTCCATACACACAGGCAGCTACACCCTCTGTGGAGATTTACTGACAGGACAATGGGTTTTGAAATTATTTTCCATTAGACTCACTTCACAAGATGCATAGAATGTATTTTTACTATGAATAAAGCAACAGCAACAGTGAATCCTGATATTTGTGTGTGCGTGCATGTGTACATGTGTGCATGTGTGGTGGAAAATCCTGGTTCATAAAGTACAAACCCTCCACAGTATTTTGGTCCAATCACCTGTATTTGTTAATTATAATAAATCTTCAGCCAGAAGGAAGAATTAGCTGGCTGAGTTCACGGATGGAGAAAAAAACACAAATGGCAGTATTTTTATTTTCTGACTTCTGGACTTTCCACTTCTGTCCATATTCTGGATGACATAAGAGTCAGGGTCATTTTGGTAACGCATTCTGGGTTAGAGAAAAAACTGAAGGATCTGGGATAGGTGATCTTGTACATTGGGTCTAACACAATATTTAAAGTTTAAAAAATAAATCAGATGCAGCAGATGATAATAATCTCAAAGGACCCCTGTCACTATACATTCATTGGGTAAATGCAAGGACTTCTGTCTCCTCAAGTGAGGTAACCATTTTCCAGTGTAATACAACATACAGTAGATAAATCCACTGTAACAGCCTTGCTATGTAACCTATGGGTTATAGTGCATTCGACACAACTTACAGCCAATTCCCTTAGAGCTGAAGGAAAATAATTAAGAGAAAAGCAAAAGGAACCACCATTCCAGTGACAAGTTTCAAGTCTGCACCTTGGGAGAAAGCTTCAAGCCTGACAGTAAGATCAGGTTCGTGTTCTGCCCAGGCAAAACCTCGTGTTCCCATTCAAATGAAAATTTATGTCTTCCATGACTTTTCAATGATGTTTTAAGGATAAATGTAAGCTTTTCAAAGATTTTTTTCTTTATTGCTTGCAATAGTCAAATTCCCATGAAATTGGGCTACTTTGAAGATGGAATTGAGGAGAGGCCACTTTTTTGAGACATTTCTCAGAAAATAGAAACTGTTATAGATGTTCTTCAGTAGAGGTTCAGCAGTGATTACCAGACACGGACAACCTTTTTGACAGTGGGCTTAGAAGCATCTATCAAGCTAACCAATATGAGCCTGAAGCCTATTCTAACTTAATTTGAAAGACAAACTGAAAAATAAACTTTTTGGATCTATTTTTTTTTTTAATTTGGGCATTATTCAATTTCTCATTATCATTTGAACATTTTCTATTACCTTCTATGTTTAAATGCTATATTTAAGGACTTATATCTAAGGACCTTATACGAGCGGTCAGTGAATACAGCTCATTTCCATGTGGCATGCAAGCTTAAAATAATGCACTGCAAAATAACAGCTTTTTCTCTCTTGCATAATGTCTCCACTGCCGCTAATTTATCATACTATCAGACTTTAAAATGGATTTCTTACCAGGATGCTGAATTTACACAGAGAAAAGGGTATACATGAGGAAAAGAACACCTAGACAGCAAAGCATTCAAAATTAGGAACTGAGAGTTTTATGTGGCTTCAATTTGTAGTGCTATGTTTAATACCATCATATTAAGAAGCAGCACAAACAGGTCTTTATAATGCACTGTTTTCTTAGTTGGAAATATAATTACATGAACTGTATGAGAGATCAGTTTTGAAATACTGAATGAATGATGAAGATATTCCTTTGTAAGTTATCTTGATAACAAAATTAATGTGGAAGGATAACATGTAAATAAAATACTATATTTTTTCAACATTTAAGATTTTGCATTTTCTGTAAAACATGCACCCACACACACAGACATGCATGCACGCGCACACACACACACACACACGCATGCACACACACACCACACATACATGCATAAACACACACAAACACATACAGTGCATTTTCATACTGATACCCACATTGGGGTATCTGTAGTACAGTATGTACAACTCCTCAACAGCTTGAATACACTTTATATGACTCCCTGAGGTTGATCACCCATGACCCACCACTATCTCACCTGCTGGTCCTCTGGCAGATTTGGGAATGATTCTGGAGTCCGAACCAAGACTTCCCCGTTTTCTCAAATTATTTTTTAACCTATAGGACTGAGGCCTGCTGAAAAGCCATTTTCATAACATAAATGTGAGTGCGTTCTTTGTACATTTCTACTTAACTTTTCTTTTTTACTTGCCTGAAGACATTTTGATCGTATTCTTTCCAAAAACCAAATTAATATTTTGCCAGGAATGTTAAGTTGTAAATGGGGGATAAATATAAAGTACGCATACAGTTTATATTGTCTGAGCTGACATGTTGCGTTTGTCATTGGTGTTGAAAAGTATTAATTACCACCAAAAAATATCTCCCTCCAACAGACCTGGTATTGTTAAATTATAATTTATGTTTCAGCAATTATCTTTTATTTAATTAAAAGTCTTATTGAAGTGATTTAAACTTAATTGCAAAGGGCTGCCACTGCCAACAATTATCTCTGTTTGTCACATATCCTAATATTTATTCACCTATGTTTTACAGCCAGAACTCAATAAAGCAAACAAACAGCATAATTATTATAAAATGAAGTCTATAGGCAAATTACACAAGAATCGCAGGCCTGAATTTTATTTTTATGATTGTGTGTATGTGTGTGTGTGTGTGTGTGAGCGCTTGTTTGTGCATGTGTGTGTGTGTGTGTGTGTGTGTGTGTGTGCGCGCATTTGTGCATGTGTCTGTGTGCGTGCGTGCCTGAGCATGCAAGTGCAGGTGTGTGAATTTCTGCTTGGGAGGTTTCCCAGTGTCTGTCGTATTCATTCTTCCAATATGCCAACACCGGTCTAAATGCTAAATCTAGTACAATCACATGCAGTTACATTAATGGAATGCCACAGGTGTTAAATTCTTCTGCCATGCAATACAACATTATATGCATGATTTGTGAAGCCGGCAAGGTCTGTAATTTCATTTTCAACCTTTATTTCCCTTTCTGACCGTGTTATCCATTTCACAGTTTTATGAGGGAAAAGGCACACAGAAAGTTGAAGGCTTTTATTAACGCAGTTTGCCCCCCATTAAGCACGTTTCGCTGTGCCAGCTCTGAGCGCGTTCCCACACCAGTCTTTTTGAAATTGTTCAATAAAATAACATTAAAAAGCACTGACATCAGACACGGGAGCTTTCCTGTTACCTGGAATGCATTGATATCCTTGGGGCAAACTAAATAAACTTTCTTTGCCACTTAGTCATGTCCCGAAATGTGCCAGCATGAGTGATAATCTTCAGAACACCAGGCCGTACATCACGGGAAGTGTTGCAGGGGGCAGTTATCAAGGACCAACAGGATGGGCGTCAGTAGGAGTGGAGGTGATTTCACAGGACGGTTATTAAGGTGTCACTTTGCAGATACCCTTTTGCAGCAGTTCAGTATTAGGATGTTGATGGATTTTGTTGGCTTCACAAGACTGACATTGTAATTAATTTATGCAGTCAGTTGTTTGGGGTAATCCTTGCATAATTATATGAACTGCTCATTCCTCTGATTTTAAGGAATTTCTTGTTCAAGAAATAACAGCAAAAAACTTTGTAGTTGGAGAATGGTGTATGATATGGGAACAACTGTGAACAGACATAAAGAAAGATAATGTTTGAGCTCCCTGCTCAGTGGATATATCCAAAGAATATATCTAATTTAATTGCAGCAATAACTATAAATTAAATGAAAGGCACAAAGAAAGAAAAACTCTCTAACTCATTGAGTCAGACATCACTTGAAAGAAGACATTATGTTGCTGTCAGTTGCCTTTAGTCTTAATTACTATCCCACAATACTGTCTCAAAATACAAAGATTATTAATTTGAAAAATTTAAATTATTTATTTGCATTAAAAAAATATTTTTTTAAAGCACAAATTCTACTATTAATGCTCTGTATATTTTACATTTACTTTAATAAGTAATTCATTTACTCACATGTAAACATATTTTTAAAAAGCTGATTTATTTGTTGAAGTCAGCAGGCTAGAATAGAACTCCATTTCATCACATGTTGTGTAATTAATGATTTGTATATTCTGAGATCTTCATTGGACTTACAAAGTGATATGCTTCCCCCTCCTGGCAGTACCTAAGAAAACAGAACTTCCTTCTACTTTTCAGTTTGCTCGAGAGTCATGTCTTATTCTTTTTATTTTTGGAGGGGTAATCTATTTAAAATTGACATTAAAATCTGGCTGATTCATATCTGGTTTTGTGTGTTATAAAAGCAAAGTATTCTGAAGTGAACATTTCCAACCTGTAGCTGTGAAGTAGCCCATGGTGGTCTGGTAGAAGTTACTATTTTGACAATTAGTTCTTTCAATTCTGATTTACAAATCCCCTTAAAACTCTGTGGGACATTACCTTGTCCCTAGTAGAAAGTATTCAGATATGCACTGTGCACTCTATGTATATATTCACCCATAAGTATGAGGTTGCATTATTTATACACGTGATTTCCAGATGTGTCGCTCTGTATTTCATATGAATTGCAGCAATGCCGGTGATGTAAAAAGGTATTATGTTTCAAACTTTTAAGAAACAATTGGATTTTTTCCCTTTTTTCATTTGTGGACCAAAAAATAAATACTCTGTGGTTTACCTGCCGTACAGCCTGAAGTATCAGTCCTCACAAAAATGAGAAAAGGACACAAAATGTTTGTTGGATTCTGCCCATTTTTGTTTCAAATGTAAGCAGCTTCAATAAGACCGGGCCTTCTTAACAAGTGCGGGGGCCGCTAACTGCAAAAACAAACTGTGAGACGAGCAGGCCGGGCGGATCAAAGCAAATAACATAAGAGAGGATATGAATGCTTTGAGAAGTAATATAACTGAGATACCATCTGTTTTCTATGTCATGCAGAAGGCTTCAGACAAGCCCAGAAAGAGAGACAGCAAAAAGGCACTTTAGCCCCAGATAAAAGTGAACAAACAGGTTATCAAGGAGCCCACCATTTAATATTGGATGGGAACAATGATTAAGGCATTTATTTTCAAAGGGTGCATATCTTATTGTGAAAAGATATGAGCTGACACACAAGTTTGGGGATTATTTTATAGGAAGGCCCTCTTTGTAATTTTCTGTCTGGATGTTACACTTTCATTTGAGCATGTGAGGCTGTAAAGCCTGATTTAGGAAAATAGAGTAAACTCAATTAGGGCAAAACCACCGCAGTGAATTTAAATGTCCATCAATAGGAAGCAAACCATAACAATCCAATTATATTCCATTTATTTGCAGTACATTACATAAAGTCTGTCCTCAATAGTCTAGTAATGCTTTTATCCACTGAACTGTGGATATGTTTTTGCTATCTTTTTCATTGTTTCCCCAAAACAAGGGGAAAAAAGTGTGGAATCACCCCATGTCACCAATAACCATGCAAGAAGCACAGCAGCTGGAGAAAGAAAACTCATTTGATGTCCTTGCATAGGATTAGTTGTATCATTTTTGTGTAACAATGGCTGAAGTTGGCTTAATTTAATCAACATCTTTTGTGCCCTTGCAAAGTCGCAATCACTCACAAGCTAACTATCTAGTTTACATTTTTAATAAGGTAACATTGGCTATTTTAAGATGCATAGTGAATACTAGCTAGACCAACAATTACATTTGGGCAGTACAAAACCAATCTCATCAGTACAGGCCTTGAACTCCGTCTTGCCTTGAGGAAAACACTTGCTGAGAAGCATATAAACACTTGTAATTTTCAGAGCTATACTTGCGCTTAGAAATTGTGATGTTGCACAGACTGCGATGTCCAAATACAAAATAAGTTAAAAATTTACAGAAATACAAAATGTACATTGTTTCATGACCCGTGTGATAAATTATTTCCAAATCATAATTATGTAGATTAGGTTGGTTAATCCATCAGAATCATTTTGATTTACTCACCAAGAATTCTAGTGATGCAAAAGTTGCTGCTACGCCTCGCCGATTAGTAAGTCTACCAAAAAAATCAGAGCTCTCTTGGTAGATAACTCGAGATCAAGCTGATACACAATGCTGTGCAGCATGTTGAATCACAATATAACAGGTCTGGAAGTCATTTCAATTCCATACACCTCTGACACATGAATTCTGTGGTTTATTTATTGCATGTCCCATAGTCTGATTCAAAGCCATTACAATACTGCCTACCTTTTTGAATAATCAATAAATAATTATTGTATTATTTAGTAGCATCTTGTGAAAAGCCAGAGATATATTACACAAATCCATCACCGGTTGATAAATGGGTATACTTGTAAAGTTAGATGGGAACGAAGGAGGTCCGTATATGCAGACTACTGTACATTATTGAATACTTTAACAAGGTTGTAAATAAGGTGTCTGTGTCTCTTTGGGACTGTCATCCTGAGTGCAATGTAAAAAAATGCTGTAAATTCAAAGAGATTAATTAACCCCTTGCTTTCAGCACTGGGGCCAGGTCCCATTCTGCTGTCCAATAAATGCATGGAGAAATCCAGTCACCGCGGCCAGCCAGGAAAGAAGTCTCATTCAAAATGAGTTATTAACAGTATTTTTTGAATAGATGGAAAAATTGTAGCCTGGCTATTTAAGTGTCATAAAGCGCAGAGAATGCAGCTGGAGGCCTCCTAGGGACAAAAGGCAATACCATTACAATCAAATCTGAGATGGAAGAGGGATTGAGCTGTCCACTCAGAATTTTTATATTGTCAAGGAGCTGGGAGGAAATAATGTGATCCTGGAGTGAATTAACCTCTTGTGTGGATGGAGGTGACAATGTCATCTGCTGGGAGACTGGGAGAACTTGGGAGGAGGGAGGGGCCTGTTGGGGGGTGGGGGCAGAGAGGAATCCTATCTTGAGCTGGACAGGAGTCATAAGTGTCACCATCAAGAAAGCTGAAGCAAAGTTCTACAAAGTTTGAGCTTTAATAGTCATTCATTCATTCACATAAATTGGCCCCTTACTCAAAACTAAGAAAAGTCATTTTTTTAAAGTCATCGAGCAAAACACAAACTCTGATCAGGAGGCGGCAATCAAACTGGCAGGTTGAAACACACTGTTACAGTGTCACAAAATGTCAGCCACAGTACGAGGTTTTTCACAGCACCCAAAAGCCAGTTATCACTCTTGAGTGTTGAAGGTAGACCCACCATTGGCACACCTTATTAATTCAGGATGAGTTGCCTTTCCAAATTGCCATGTACCTTTAAACTGACAACTTAACTTTTTAGAAGAAGGAAAGATAACACTGGTGATGCCTTTATAGCCACCAGTGAAATTAATCAAAAGTTCTTAGCATATCCACCCACAACTTCCTGTGCTTAGTGCAAACCAATTCTGTAACTTCACCAAAGAGCCTGATCTACAAGACAAATACAGTTAAATGCAAAGGTATTGGGACATTTGCATCAAATTGGTTGCAGGAAACTCTACTAGAAAAATCTATATTTCAAATCAAATGATGGCCATGAGGCAAAATTCACAATTCATCCATTTATTTCATGTCTCTTTTTTAAACAGACATTGAACTATATTACAACAATGCCATTCGATCAGTTAGGTCTCCATTTCAAGTCAGCTTAAGTATTGGGACAGAGTAGATTTAGAAAATTTTAATGACCTTTAAAGTCAATATTTCATTGCATACCCCTTACATTTAAAAAGATCCTTTGAGATGCTCTAGCGAATCACTGCCTCTTTTAGTTGCAGTGTGTTTGCTAGGGTTTTGGGCTTCAGTTTCCTTTTGAGCAAGTGAAAAGCATGTTCAAGTGAAAAGCACAGGGTTTAAATCTGGAGACTGACTGGGCCATTTAAACATTTGCAACTTGTTGTCCACCAATATTCTCTTCCATCCAATGAGTTTGGTGGCTACTGTACACTTCCGCCATCGTTCTGTAGCTGCCATCGCTGATTATAGTAAAGACTACTGCAGCCATACAGGCCCAAAACTACCATGCTATTTCCACCATGCTTCAAAGATGAAGCAGTATGCCAAGTGTCCAGGGTAGTCCCTCTTTTATCCTAACTTTCACCTTTCCATCAGTCTGGTAAAAGTTTCTATTTGTTGCATCTGTCTGTAAGACTAGTTTCCAAAACTCATCAGGCACATCTTTGCATGTTTTTTCCAAGTTCCAATCTCACCTTTCTGTTCCTAGTGCAGATGCAAAGTTTACATCAGGAAGTGTAGCCTCTGTAATTTGCCTCTGTCTTCTGTGCAGTGTCCTGTGATACTTTCACTCCAGTGTATGGAGATGATTACCAATTACTCAAGCTGGATTTTTTTCCCAGCTCTTAAAATCATCCAGTCATGGCTTTCTGATGGCTTCCATAGAAGGCCTGATTGTTGGTTATTCCTAAGTCCTCCAGTAGTTAGCTTCTTCTTTAGGATGTTCCTTAATGTTGACTTTGGAATACACAAGCATTCCACAATAGCTCTAATTGATTTTTTCTTATCTTTCATCATTACAATAGCCTTCCTGGTTGTCATACCCAGTCAGTTATCTGGCCCTCATCTGCAATTTTCTTGTCTTGCTTAGAAAGGAACTCTACAAACACCTCCAAAGGCTTGACACTACCCATGCCCTGACACTCACCGCTTTCCATTTATAAATAATTAGGCTACAATATGGCAAACCTGTGAAATCTGAAACAGCTGACAGTCATTTGTCACAATACTTATGCTCACTAAGAATATCAGGACTCAGTGAATGGTGTTGAGTTCAATGTCTGTTTTAAAAAATACATTAAATAAATGCAGACATTGTGAATGCTCATTTTTTAATTGAAATACAAATTTGATTAGTAGAGTGGAAAAACAACCAATTTGACACAATTATCCCAAACTTTACATCTAACTGTATAAGGAGTAATGACTGGTCTTGACATGACATCATTCATCAGTTCATTCATCAAACTCACCTCTGTTATTTCAAATGAGTTATCTATGAGCTTTCATTATTACAACATGTTTTGTTTAGTTTTTTCCATGACGATTGTTTTGAGCTAAGGACATACACTTTTAAATACTGCTAAATTCCCTCTGCTCATATTTTTACAGTATTCACACCCAATGTCATGGCTTTATTTTATTTGATGCACACATTTGCTTCCAACCCCAAACTATTCTATTATAATAATAAAAAGCAAGTGCAGACGAGGTAGAACAGAAAAAGTAGAATACGTTTGCTAAATCAATTATAGAGCAAACCTTAACAGTGTTACATAACAGCGTGTACTAGGGTTAACAATATTATCCATCAACTGAAGGTGAACCATTTATCCTTCAATCCACCAACTTAGACGAGACAGACTTTGTAGTTTGGGATTTCATAATCTCTGTCTGGCTATCTTAAAAATGTTTTGGGAGACTTTCTAACGGTCTGATATGACATTCCACAGGATAAGAGGGTCCTGTGGATCCCTTCTGTTTAGCGAATATGGGCTAATATTTCAGGCTAATGCAGGGGCTTTACATGCTTAAAGTTGCCCAATAAAAATCACTCTGTAGATTTTCTTTAAGCCGTTGGCCTTTACTGTTTTATTAAAAAAGACATCACATGGTTAAAACCTGTCCCATCAATCTGACTGTCTGCCTCTGGAGAGAATGCATAAGTGTCTACATTGCTATGAAAATATACATTCTTTAGGTTCTGTACAAGGAGGTGTACGATATAAATCACAGTCTAGCTTTGCAACCATCAAGATCAAATTTCCTAGCTTCCATACTTCTCCAGTATATGGAAGGACAAAACATTAACATAGTTTGCTAACTTTTATTTCAGTTTATTAAGAAAGTAGTAATATTTTCTTTTTAAAATGGAGAGCAGATGGCCCATGCTCTTTATTTTTCTTTTTCTTTTTTTGCAGTGGTGGGAAGCAGGTTGGGGGTGAAGAATTGTGTATGATTTTTTTGCCGCCAGCTGGTGTGAATTTTATGAAATAAACAGTAGAGTTGCATTTTTATGTACATTATGTGTATTCCATGAATTATTCTTCATATATTTCCTACATTTTGAAGTATAGTCTTTATTGTACACATCTACTCTTCAAATAATGCCATAATCTCTCTACTGTGTTGTGCCACAAAGTGCAAACCAGGTGGAAATTGTACTGCATTGCTTTAAATGTTTGGGGTTAAGGGGTTAGAACAACACTGTTCTCAGGGATTTTGTCACCTGTATTCAAACATCTCTGTCACTCCAGAAACAATGGTTGCTAGCACCTCATTCAGTTGGGTACTATTAGTTTTACTTGCGCAGTCACTTAAAGTTCATTGTTTTCTTTTTTCAATAAAGCATAGGCTTTCCACATACTTCGTTAAATCTATTTTGTGGCGCCTCGCCAAATAAAAAATGGAAAAAAAAATGACAAGCTTGAATAGCCTACTTTATTATGGTCTTTATAGTATTATAAAGTTTTCTGAATTCAACAGAAGGGCATACAACGTGTTATCGATATCTTTGATGGCTTTACATACCTATTGCGTTGTCAACCGTTACATCCATGCTCTGTTCTGCATCCATGCCTTCCCTGTTTAAAGGAATAAATAGGGCATTTCGAATTTTATATTTTTCAGCCAATCACAAATCACGCTTGTCCGGGTCAGAGTTCAACTGAGAAAGGAAGTTGTTGGCTGCTGCCGGGAGACAACAGCACCAGGAAGCAAGCTTTCAGAGGAGTGTAGCGTGTTAAGAAATATAGCTACTTTGATTTGGCAAAAATGCCCAATACTAGCTATCGTCCCGATTGCATTACAACAATCGCATGTATCTAATTCATTACTGCTATTTGTCTGTCATGGCATTTTTTTAATTTAAACTAGCCATGTCAATTTTCTCCCGGAAGTACAGCTTGTTTTTCTGTTGAAGATGGTCTGCTGCTAACTTGCTAGCCTTGATTTATCTTGTTCAACAACTGAGCTAGTTTTAGGGAACCACAAAGGATAACAGTTTTCTTTCTAGTTACAAGCGTAACTGTTTATCTGTTATGCTGAATGAAGTGGTTGTCATTGCATGGGCATATTAGCTATGCAATAAGACTCTACAGCTTAACGTCAGTTTGTCCATTGATGTGCTAGCTACATGTAGCTAGCTAATTTTGATACTTGGGGAGCGATGGAAAGCCCAGGGAATAATCACTGTAATCTTGTGGTTAGTTGAGTTCGATACCGCACTGTCTTAGAACGTCACAACGTTGCTGTCAAATACTTCATTCGATTGCCTTTTTTTACGTTTACCGAGGTGAGTTTGGAAGTTGCACTGTATTCCATGAAGACACATGATGTGTTGCCCCCTCATTATTATTATTATTATTATTATAACAAATATGAAGTTGGCAACCGTTGTGGCTACAAAACCGCCGTTACGAAGGTTTTATATTATTAAATTAATGGACCACAAATGAGAAGTGAGGGAATCATGTGAAACAGTACCCTTTAAACGTAATATCTTTAGCTGTTTAAGAAAAAAACATAATTTGATAATAACAAAATAATTGACAATCATCATAACTGACCACCGGTGTCGTTTTGATAAATACGCCATGCATTATTTGTAAAATCATAGTATTGGCTATTTACATACTTTTGTTATGCAGTAAAAAGTTGTTTGGGCAGACTGACTAGTTTTTGTTTTTTTTTTTGTCCTTAGCTTCCAGACACCATGAGTGCCAAATTTGGACTGATTAATTACAACAGCTCCCGGAAGCACATTTCCATCTCTGTGCCGTCTACGACAGAGATCATGTCCCCACATATCAAATCTGTGGAGGAGCTGCGGGTTCTGGGCATCAACCTCAGCAGCTTCAACACGCCCGCACAGTTCTTCATCTGTGTGGCTGGGGTCTTTGTATTTTATCTCATCTATGGCTATCTGCAGGTAAATTAGAATGTATCGATCGTTTGTGGCGTATTGTGATGATGTGATAACAGCTATCACATTGGCACTGTACTTGGAAGAGCAAGACAAAAGTAGGATAGTCATATTAATCAAGAGATACAAATATTGAATCCTCTGTATGCTTTACTTCATCTGTGAGTGCAGCAAGGTCAATTAACATGTTATTAGCTCAAATAATACCTATTCAAGTGTGCATGTGTTGATCAAATCCAAATGGACTGACATTGTCAATGAAGTTGTTTGATTTATTTATTTTTTTCTCTTGAGTGCGAGCTTGTATGAAGTCTCATACATTTGCTTTGTGCAGGAACTCATATTCTCAGTAGAGGGATTTAAGCCCTTTGGATGGTACCTTACATTAGTACAGTTTGGGTTCTATTCAATGTTTGGACTGGTTGAACTGCAGCTCACGCAAGATAAAAGAAGAAGGTGAGTACATGCACCTTAACATTAACATTTCTTTATTGGTTAATCCCATGGTTTGTTCACTGTTAAATTACTTTTTCTGTGTTTGTGTGACTGCGGCACTTCACTGGATTCAATGGCAAAGTCCTCCGGCCCAGAATATGAGAAGATAATGTAGTCTTACTGCTTTTTTGAACTACTGTTGAAAAACAATTTCTGGACTGTTTTTTTTCTTCTTCTTCTTTACAGAATACCTGGGAAAACATACATGATAATTGCATTTTTAACCGTGGGGACTATGGGCCTATCAAACACATCTCTTGGATACTTGAACTACCCCACACAAGTCATTTTCAAGTGCTGTAAACTCATTCCTGTAATGATAGGAGGGATATTTATTCAAGGTAATGTTTGCTTATCACTTCATTTTAGAATTTGGAGCTTCCCTTTTAGTTTTCATGGTCAGTGGCACAGAGATGATGGGTTGAAGATGTTAGGGAGTTTTTCAGTCCTCATGCAAAAGTTTTTCAATCACTTTTATGCAGTAAAAAATAAACCATTGCTAAAATGTTTTTCAAAAAGAAGGTGTTAAGTAGATTTGATAAGCCTTTATTATGCCATTCTTGAATATGCACCTTTTCCCTTCTGAAATATCTATTTCTTATGCATGGTAAGGCCTTGAAGTTTTTTTCCCTAGATTGCATAAGTCAGTAACTTCGATTTTTGATCTGTGGTACATGTAGCTGTTCCACATGGGGGGAGGGGTGGCTCTGTGTAATTGGGGCATTCTTTTGTGTTGAGTTTCAACACAAGGCATTCCCCAGCCTCTTGGTGCTCTACCTTTCATCTCAAACCGTCTTCAAATGGTTCCCTGTCCTAGTGATCAGGCGTTTTGCCGTGTGGACCATCGTCCCCTGGGGGATGAGCGCAAACCTTGCTTCATTCTCTCAAGATGTGAGCCAGATCTGAATTTTTCAAAAGAGAAGGGCTTCAAAGCATGCCGGACAACCTGCTGCGTCACCTTTTCGTCCCGAAGGCGTTGTTTAGGAAGTCTTTTTTTTAGTATTTACATGTGTCCAACCTAACTCCGATTCCCCCTCCCCCTCCCCCTCCTCCGGACTTATTTGCATTTGATTGAGTTAAAAAATCCAGCAAAGGTTTTTCCAGTTGTCCAGGTCCTTGGTTGATAAACTTTTTCAAAGGCTGCATGGACTCCACCTGCAGCCAGTGTCATGGAGGACTCTCTCAACTCACCTGATCTGAGGCAAGATGTGGTGGCTTGCCTCCAGAACTACGATGCTCTCTCCACCAATAAGAAGCTCAGGAGCTTTTTGAACACCAGAGCTGAAAGAAATAGCATTTGAAATAGTCAGTTAAGCTATTCTATATGTGTTTTTTTTCAGTATTTTTTGTTGTAATAATGTCCAGTTACCTGCACATTCAGAGAAACAATGAAGATTTTTTGCCCAAGTGTATGACTAGAATGTCCCAATAAGTATAAATCCCACAAGCTTCTTATTTTTCCACCACACTGCACTGCAAAAATGTAACAAGTTTTTAAATAATTTTAAATAAGGGGAAAAAGAGGTTTTGATTTGTTTAAAAAAAACTTGAGTGCATTATAAATTGTAATGCTGCGCCACATTAGAATGTTCCCATATTTGTCACATATTTTTTTTAAATGCATATTAGTCGCTGCAGTGATTTTGCCTTTATGGTAATTGTATTATTTGTTTTACAGGGAAGCGCTACAATGTAGCTGATGTATCCGCTGCTCTCTGTATGAGTTTGGGCCTTATCTGGTTTACTTTGGCAGACAGTAAAGTTGCCCCCAACTTTAACGTAACAGGTAAAGTATGGTTTTACTTTATTGTTTAAAAAAAAAAAAATTTATAACGGTATGGAATTTTAGTTAGAAATATGTATTTTTGGCCATACACTGAGAGTAAGCTTGCATTTTGTAGCATAACTTTGATTCTTAGGCAGATGCACCATCATATTTTTCTTTATGTGCTAAAAACTTGCTGTGAGGTAGATTCTCACGGTACAGTGCCAGGACTGCTTTATTTTGCAAAACGCTGGGTTAAAATAAGACCAGCCAGACATTATGTTAATAATGTGCCTTTATGGCTACAAGAAAATATAACACATTTGCTCATTCTATTCATATATTATTTTTAAGAATAAAGTAGTCCAGGAGGGATGCCATTCATAAAAGTGGGTTGCACTATGTTTGTTGTTTTGTTGTATAAGCGTTTATATCACTGTAACGGTTATTGTATAACATGCCCATTTTTCAACATATAATAATGGAAAACATTTTCGCTTGGAATTCTATGCAGCCTTTATTTTGTATAAAACCAAATTCAGGATGGAATGTAGTATATAATGAGAGTTTTAGTGTGTGGCAAAGAAGTCAGGATATGACTATGTTGTCATATATATGACTTTGTTTGTACAGAGCATTAATTCTGAAATTATAAATGGCTTGAAAATATTCAAGCCCATGGCGCTTCAAGATAGCATATTGTCACTCGAGACTAAATTACCTCTCCAGTGATATAGTAAACAATGCCAGAGAAGAATGAGCTGCAATGGACTTTACCTTAACTGCGGTTTATGACCTTGAATGTACACTTTGTGTCGTCGTAAAAAAAAAAAAAAAACAATTGATATGCATAAAAATTCCTGTGGTGAAAGACGGTGGTGGATTTTAATATTGAAATCTGGACTGCAAAGGCGAGGAAAACACAAGCCGAAGACTAATGAGGACTCTGCCTCCAGCTTGAATATTAAAATGATGGGTCGTGTTCGGTATGAGTGTGGAATGGTTTCTGAGGGTCTGTTCAACATGTTCCTCTTTATATTAATGGGGAATTAATTAGGGACCTATCGCTGTCCATACTTTAAGAGTACAAGATGCCCCATGCTGAGGAGAGTATTGTTTAACGTTGCAGAGCGTGTTTAACGTTGCAGAGCGTGTTTAACGTAGGGGCAGCGGAGAGTGGTGGCGGACGAGGCCTCCTCACGGGCGCTGAAGCCTGAATTCTCCACGTGTGACAGATCTTCTCTGTTTGTGTCTGTGGTCTCTCAGGGGTGATCCTCATCTCTATGGCCCTCTGTGCCGACGCTGCTATTGGAAACGTGCAGGAGAAGGCCATGAAGCTCCACAATGGCTCCAACTCGGAGATGGTATAGCCTCTCTCATGGCGCTGCTAATGCCCGTCACCCCGTGACTTGAATGCAAAGCCCAGCCAGCCACAGTTTTTACTCTTGTGTCACAGCGCATTTTGACTTCTGATCTGAATCTCTTTGCTTCTGTTCCAGGTTTTATATTCCTACTCTATAGGATTTCTGTACATATTGCTGGGTCTGTTCTGTGCGGGTGGCCTGGGACCAGCAGTGGCCTTTTGCTCTCAGGTGTGTGAGCTCTTTTGCTACCTACTGTATGTTTTATTGCTGTCATGGTAGACCACTTGATAAGCTTCCATTGGGCAACCACAGTGTAAGTTTGTATTTCACACAGTGAAATGTGTTTGGTTAATTTCATCAAACCATTTTTCAGTGGAGAGTTGCATGCTCTACTGTTCTCCATTTAAGGGTGATCAAATAGCCACATTTAAAATTTACATGGAAATCTGTATCTTAAGTAATTCTATGTTTAATACATGTTGTCCGTGGTATTTGCTGTGTCAGTAGAGGTTTCTTAAGTTAGTTGTTTTTTGTTTTCTTAGAGCAATGATTTTAACCGTGTAATAATAACATTTGCTGTAGTCATTTTCCCAAAGCTTTTTCTGCAGTAAAATGGGCCAATTTTAAGAAATTGCCTACCATTTTAGATCTTGGACTGGAGGATTCATTTATACATTTTGAGTATTAAAAATTATACATTAGAGTATTTTTTTTTTTTTTTTTTTGAGAAACTGGTCATTTGAAATTTATTGCGTATGTTGATTTGTGTGTGTGTGAGAATTTTCACCACCCAAAATGATCAATGTAGATATGCAGATGTGTATGATTTAGTGTTACAGAATATAAAATGAAAAGCTTGAGGTAATTTCACACACATTCACACTAATTTCTTACGATATGCATTGACAGAAAAATCAAAGCTTTTTTTGTTGTTGTTGTTCATCAGCACCCAGTGAAGACCTATGGTTACGCATTCTTCTTCTCTCTCACGGGATACTTTGGCATTTCTTTTGTTCTTGCATTGATCAAACTCTTCGGAGCTCTTGTGGCAGTTACCGGTGAGTCTAATATTTACATAATTTGCAGCCTAAAACCTGGACGACATCGGCTCTTAGCGCTTCTGTCGAACAACTGTCAAAATGCCGAAAGCATGTATGCAGTGAGACTATTGACCTGCGAGAGCCTTCTTCATATCATTCAAATTGTGTACGTTTCATATTGTTTTATTTACACGAGGAATGGATTCAGGAAGCATCGTAGTATTTAATATTAATGTGTGGTGAATATTTTGTTTTGAATGCTGATGCTGTTGGTTTTCCATGTGTTTATGTATTTTCAGTGACAACAGGGAGAAAAGCTATGACAATCGTGCTGTCATTTATTTTCTTTTCAAAGCCTTTTACTTTTCAGTAAGTATTCTTTTTAGTTTTTTGTTTTTTTTTTTCATTTAAAGCTACTGAATTTACACAGACAGATTTCTGCAGTTCCAAGAACCTGTTTCTCTCCCCTTTCCCCTGTTACAGGTACATTTGGGGTGGTCTGCTGGTGCTGTTTGGCATATTCCTCAATGTTTACAGCAAAAACAAGGACAAAATGAAACTGCCGTCCCTGGCCGACATCCGGAGCCGTATGGCGTCCAGGAAAAGGGGGAGACTGATGTCTCAGGACGTGTAGACAGCTGTCGCTGGTGATGGTGCCAAACTCTGTAGCTGAACTGGGACCCCTGATTGGACGGGCTCTGAAGGGTGAGGTTGGGGAGCCCCACAGAAACATTCCTGCTGATGTAGAACCAGGAGCACCTGCTGGAGTCTCTAAAGGGAGTCCATTTCCTGGCCCAGGAGCACAGCATTGCACAGTACCAGTGACTTTAACGCTTGCCTGAAATAAAGGGGACCAAGCAACCATTTAAACAAGACACTATTCTCCATTGATCAGGACTATGGGAAAATGGTAGTAAAAATACTGGTGTGAAAAATATGTTTTGTCATGTACATGCCCCAAATGGTTAAGTTTTACTCTTCAACTGCTGTCTTACTGTAGATACATGGCTTTAGTAAAAAAAATTTTATTTATGTCCGAATCATGTAAAGAAAATGCGATTGCAAGATCTATAAGAGTACGGCAGTGCTCTTACCTGCATCAGTGTGCCATAATTACGATAGTCCATGAACCGTTTGTTTTGGTGAAAGGGTTGCTGTTCTCTCTTTTTTTCTTTTTTTTTTTTTTTTTTTTTACCACATTGGAGTCAGAAAGAGGGAAGTTAATTCAAGGAGTTTGATGTGTTTTCATAAACGTCTTGTAAGCAGCTTACCAGCCGTTTCTTATCCGTTGGCTGCAGAAAGAGGAGTTGAATTCCTGCCAAGAAGCTTCTCAGATGTTTACCCATCAGATGGCCCGGGGCTTGTTTGATTAGTAATCCTGGAATAAGATAGCACTAGAAAGAAAACAAACACTGTTCAAAGGGCTTGGCTTTCGACCTAATTTAGAGCGCCGGTACGTTACGTGGGCGCGTGATGTCGGGGGACATCCGGCCGATGGCGGAAGAGTCGGAGCGGGACCCTCCAGGCGTTATTACTGCGTGTCTCGGACAACACCCTCCGCCGTTTTGCGAAGCGCACAGGGGGGCCTTGTCAGTCAGCCGAAAATCGGGAGGGGAACAGGAAGCGACCAAACATGATTGTAATAGTGATTATTTTGGGAACAATGGACCAGACAGCTTTGGAAACTGTTGAACAGTATGCGGAATAAGACTGAATGTATGTCACTTAAAAAAAAAAAAAAAAACAATGTGTTGAATGAATGGGCTCGATTTTTCTGTACTGTTAAATTTATTGTTCGGATTTAACTGCCGTATCCTTGATAATGATGAAGGAAGAAGTTGGATGTTTGTTGAACATAACATCTGATAGCAAGCAGAATGGAATATATAAAAATGTAAATAGCTGTATAGGAATACGTTTCTTGATACCTGGGGCATGATTGCTTGCAGATTGGCATCTCGCTGCAGAACCGATATTGAAAAATGTATAGAGATCAAGATGTCTAACCTCGTAAAGATAAGCAAATACAATTTTTTTGTATTACTCAAAGGACCCTTGGATATTTGTGCAGTATAGCCATGTATTATATGCATGCGCAAACAGACGTGTAATGTAAACATAAGAGTCGCATGAATTGTCAGGCATACGTTGTAAACTTGTGTCCTCCATGGGTCAGTTGGCTCACTATGAAAGGAGTTTAAATGAAAGGACGAGAAGCGCTTATGACAGCAGGATCTTATCTGCCTCCTCTTCGTTCAACAGCCGCCTACAAATAGAAAATCTGCCGGACTGTGCCAGCCTACATTCAACAACTCCAAACTCATATTGGCGCAAAAGCTGGATTTCTCACATGCATGGTCTGATCAACCTAACTAATTGGTAACCATTAAGATTGACCGCTAGGGATCATTTTGAAAAATGTTTCGAAAAAATCCTCCTCCCAGCTCACAGCATTAAAAAGGGAAGGTGTTCGTTTTGGAGGTGTCCTGTAGAATGTATGATATACTGGTACTAATTGCCCTCTAATGTGTGGCTTAATGTAAAATTTCAATATTTGCCAGCTCTGTAGGGGGCAGGATATTGCTCTGTTAGTGGCATCGTGGAAGCGAAAACGTTACAAGCTGACGCCCTGGCAGGAAGCTCGGCGCAGGGCAATTAGTCATTCAGTATTTCATAAAAGCTGGCAGCTCCTCAACACTGACAAACTGACAGATTCTTCTCAAGGGTCCGGAGGCTTGCAGCAAAAACAGCAGACATGCCGGATGTGTCACACCATTTGATCTCAACATGACAAATGTTGGAATTCTGTTTATTTTTTTAATAAGCTGTGCAGAAAATATGGGTAATTGATGGGGGGGGGGGCATGTCTTGTGTGTTTGATTTGGATTTTTATGAGAATGTATTATTTCACCATGTCTCTTAATCTATGGCAGCGATGCAGACGTGCTGGGTCTCCAAAGATTTTGTCAATGAACGAAATTAACTGGAGACAAACGTGACTGTGATGGTATGGAGAAGTAGGTGAAGGGGAGAACGTGCATATCGGAGTACATAAACCATGGCTATACCCCAATAAATGGCTCACTGTCTCACCTGTACATTTTGCAGGGATAATGTAACAGTTAATTTAATAAATTGGTAACTATTGTTTGGATCGCTTCTATATTTTAATAAAAAAATATATATACTTGTACAACTATCAAGCTTTTGTCTACCTTTATATTGTCATTTAGGTTGTAATGCTATTAATAGTGGCTGCTGTTTTGTACTTTTTTAGTCCATGATCTGAATGTGGGGATCCAGACATTTTTTCTTGTTTAAATATAAGATTTGAACTGTGCTTTGAGATTTTTTAGAAGAAAAAAAAGCGGTGGAGCACAAACAGTTCTACCTCCCTGCAAGCTCCCTTGAACATTATTGGCCTACAATCCCCAGGTGACCCCAGGCAAACAAAACCATTTGTCCTTTAGTACTGTGAGAACACACTCAATCTGAAACTATGGAGGCTGAACCCAGTTTGAAATACAGCAAGCTCCATTTTTTTCAGAGCTGTATTTTTTACTTTTACAAAAAAAAATGTAATCTTCTTTTGCGCAGCCCTTTCTCAGATTATAAGGCCATGTTGATTGGTTTCAATCTCTGATTGAACACACACATAAAGACTTAAAAGCCATTTAGCTCCATTAGCTTATAGTGCATTAAGAAACACTAAACAAATGATTTATAGCGACGCAGCAGATACAAATTTGTAATTATGCTTTTAATAATTGTCTCGTGCATCTTTTGTCTCCAACTGAGTTATGACCTATTCAGCTGTAAGCTGCTTTTCCGTACGTATTCAACGGCAATTAGTAATAGCTCATTAAAACCATGTTTGTGAAAACAATGTCACCAAACATTTCCTCATGAGATTCCACGCACGCTGGATTACGAGCTTCGTCAAGTCATTATTCCAGTCTGTCAAATTTGCATGGCCTTTTTTTTCCCCCACCAGACGCAGCTTGAGTGAAGTCAATATTTTGCTTCCTCAAATTGATTAAACGAGCTCATTTATGCTACCAAAAGTAGCATAAATGTTCCACTACTTTTGTCCAAAACAAATGACTTTAGCATCTCTGTTAAATGGCTATTTCCAGAACTTGGCGATAATACTCTTTGCTTCTCGCCTGGGTTGATTTAAGAGGCCCTTTCAGCGAATGGATCAGAATGATCTTGGCTAGCGTACCATGCATGGTCTTCAATGTCAAATGTATAGGCAGAGACATCCTTTATCAACAAAGTTACGAGCCTCATCAAAGCCAAGGTTTGTGCAGAAAATGGGCTTGACACAAAACTCTCTGTTTACCTCTCTCTCTCTCTCTCACTCTCTCTCTCTCTCTCTCTCTCTCTCCCTCACACATGCACACGCTTATTAATGCTACCCACTTCCCTAGGTTCAGTGACCTCTGTGCTATTTCGCTGGCCTCCCGTAATAAATAATGGGAGGTGTCTGAAGCTCATCACAACAGCAAATAGGGTGGTATATAACATGTCGTCCTCTTCAAATTGCCACAGCAGGGAGGTCTGGCAGCCCATTCATTATGGCCGTTGGTTCAGGGGGAAAAAGGCTTTTTCGTCCTTGGACCTGAGACGAGTGCAGTCTGCGGAATTCATCGAGAAAGCCGCACGTCCCAGCTCTCGATTCGAATCTTAGGCCGTCGATTGACCAAAGTGGGGTACAAACCTATCCCTTTCCCCTTTTTTCAGACGTACGTGGATGAATTGGACTAATTTGAGCAGGCACGTTAACAGTAGAACTTTTTTTGAAAAGAGTTGGTCAGATCATCAGTTAACAGATCTGCAAAATAAACAGGTCAAGCACATCGCCTAACATAATGTGGATAAAATGATTTCATACAGGCAGTTTTTACATTTTTAAAAAATAAATCCCGATTTTTCTGCTACATTTTGATGGAAAATAGGCAGGAGAAAGCATCGTCTGACATTTATAGCATTACGATCACGCTATGTATCTGACAACAGCGGCCATGATCTGACGATGGCACGAAGCCTGTTTTAGTGGGGCCTCCTTATAACGCGGACCACCTGCCTACAGCAAGGCCTTTTCCCAAACTCATTACCACACTCCTGCTTCAACGTGCAACAATCTTAATATGAATGCCATCTGTTTACAAGGGACATATTTTCCAAGCCCCGGGGCAAATGTTTATCGTCTCCACTGTAATTCCTGTAAGAATGCAAAACGTATCAATAATTGCAGTAATAATTAGCGTGGTGCAGTAAACTTAGCAGGAGAAGTGTGATGATCCATAATTGCATCCATTAATGTCCATACGCGGATCATAGCTTTACTGTATGTTGTTGGAAATTTACTGTGCTGTTAAAAACAGACGAGACCTTGGCAGTGCAAGCAGGAATTCTTCCAGACAGCTGTCCTCTGTTTCCCCGTTTTTATAACCAGACCCCGCTGAAGCTGGCACTGCGTGTGTGTGTGTGTGTGTGTGTACATATGTATGTGTGTGTACGTGAGTGTGTATGCGTGTGTATATGTGCATGCATGTGTGTATGCGTGTGTGTGTGTGTGCATGTGTATGCATCTGAATGTGTATATGTGTGTGTGCACATGTGTGTGCATGTGCATGTGTGTCTATGTGTGTACAGTGTGCATGCGTGTTAGTGTCAGTGCGTGTGATGTATATTGTAAAGTGTTTATATTCACCAATTACATCAGTAATGATGTTGCCTTCCATTTGTATATTGTGCCTTTCATCCATAGATGCCAAAGTCACTGTGTGTGGGGCTGCGATTAATCTTCGACCACTGAACACTAGCAGCACTAGTGATGTACTGTACATATGCCTTTCTGACCACTAGCCACACCATGAATGAAGCGACAGCCCACGATACAGTGTCATCTTATCAATTAAAATGGCGAGAGGTTTTCAGATTGAAAGAAATGAGCAAGATAAAAATCTATCAGTAATTTTGAATGGTGTTGCATTTAAAGAAAATAATGATGTTTCGATCCATGTGACTTACAATGTGTGAGCCTTGTGTACTGCTTTTGAAGGCCACCTCAGCAAATTAACTGCATTGTAACTTTATATGCTTGCAGTGCAAACTGAATTTCATCCTTAAATACTGTAGGTTTCCATTTACTTCTAATGCTAGTCAAAGTGACACAAAGTGGTTATGAATGTCATGTAAGTCTTGGATCTGTCTTCATAACTATCTCTGAAAAAATCCAAAGACTCTGTTTCTTTCATATCGTTCTTCTAAAAAATGTAGATTGATCTGTCTGAAGGGGATTCCTCTCTGGGATAGAAGCTTGTGATGATTATCTGCTAAAATACTTATTTAGACCATGTTATGCCTAAGTTATGTAAACGGTCCATTGTTACGTGTGTGTTGGGCCAGCATGTGTTTAAATAAAGCATGTGATGAATCTTTCACTACAGATTTGCCCTGTCAGCGCCCAGCAACAACACAGGAAAAATGAGGTCCATGCACTTCATTCTTGTCAGGACTCAACAGCTTGAGCAGAGCGAATATTCTGCAGTCACTCATGAAAAGAAATTTTTAATAATAAATATCTAATAATTAATGGGCTGGTGGCTGCAGTTGTCTTCGGGGCATAATATCTAATTTCCTTGCAATGTTTCATATTCTTACGTCTTCACGCTGCAACAGTCTATCATTAAAGCCAAATGCAGGTTTCTATCACTTTTATTTATTTTTCAAATCAACGTATAAATCAGTGCCAGGCCTTGTTACAGATGAGTTCCAATAAATTACGAGCGTCGGACAAATTCAGAATGTTAAACACTCCTCTGCTTGTTCGGCTATGTGCAGAGCCCTCTGGGTCCGATCTGCTTGTGTGGAAATCTCTCGCAAAGCCACATATTTAATTATACGCTACTTAAATAATGCACGGCGCATTTTTTAATACACAAAGTAAGAATGCGTTAGATTTATACGCGTGCGGCGGGTTTGGCGTGCCGGAAAGGGTCGGCTTTCCTCTCCCGCACCCCTCTGCCGCGGCCTAGCCGCTTTCAGTCTGTTCCTGGAGCACCGCGAGGACTGAACCTCTCTTCCCGTAATTTTCCATTATCTCCGGGTCAGTAAACAGAGGATAAAGGTGGAAGACAGAAGACGGGAGATGGTAGGACAGGTGCAGTGGGGGGGTGGGTGGTGTGTGTGTGTGGGGGAGGTGGGGTATCGGGGTGGGCGGAAGCACTGGTCAATGCTTAATTCGCTTTCCTCAAGAAAGCAGTGCTGCCATGTTGGATCCCAGCGCCATCCAGAACAACTGGGGGGGGGGGGATCATCTTCAGGAGCGCGGACCTCTCACATCAGCGATCGCGCAGTGGCTTGATACCCGGGTAACGTAATTGTCATCATCAGCACGGAATATGCTGCCATCAAGGCCTATAACATCAGGGCGCACCTTTGCACTGACGCCGGGTGACATCCATATGCACCGAGGCAAGGGGCCGCAACGCAACACCCGGGTTGAGGGAGATTGCGCTTGACAACGCTCAGAAGCAGGAACTCCTCAGCGGCTAGGTGGAGTCACCTTCGAGGACGGCAGGAAGAAAAACAACCGTTGCTGCGGAAAGAACCGGAGATGAAACCTTTCCCTGGTATTGCGGAAGCCAGAGGACTAATGGTAAACAGCAGAAACAGGACTACACAGCTGGTGAGCGTGTGCTTCTTCCTGGGTGTATAGATTTGTCTCGACAATGAATGTGAACAAGAGAGAGTAGAGCCTACACTTCTACTCTTAGGAAAGCACAGAGATGTGTGCTCCACTGTTGATCTGGAGAAGGGGGAGTGGGCGGGCGGGGGTTCAGTTGGTATAAACATGCAGCCTGTCTTCATAGCAACTCATTCATTTCTATGCTAAATGCTTTCTTATCTTGTGGCCTCATCTCTTTGTTTACACCAGAAGAAACACTGAAGGCCCAGGATTATTGGGCTGGAGCTGGAAGCTCTACCCGTTAATTTACATTTTGAAATTTATTACTTTCCCCATTTCCTTCACTTTATTAATTTTATAGACACGAGAGCAAAAAATAACTAGTTTCGTTTTGGATTTAAAGAAATGTCAAGCTTTTTTAAAAATGTAGTGTGTGTGTGTGTGTGTTGTGCATGTGAGTGGGTGTGTCTGTATGTGAACATGTGTGTGTGAGAGAGAGAGTGGGAGAGATAACTCTCAGCATGTGGCCATTGCAAAACAATAGACAGTAACATATTCAATCATACACTATTTATGTATGTTCATTTACATACTTATTGGTTAATAGGTATTCCTTTCACGTGGGGTTGCTCATGAATAAGTGACGCTGTTGGATTATTTTAAACACATTTTCCATCTTGATATTTGGTAAATCTGCCATAAAGTGCAGGAAATCCCTGTGTTCTTTTGATCAATGGTCACATTCTGTGGTTTCGGGGAAATCAAATTAAAAGCCATTAACTGCCATATAATGATCACAGTGCATCGTGTGTCTTAGGAACCATGATGAAAAATATTGATGTCACAATCTGATGAGCAAATAGCGTGACAAGAACACATGGCTCAAAATGCATTTGCCAAGAATGTATTTGCCATAATTTAAAATAACACAATCTAATCTAATCAAATCTAAAAGCCTTTCCGTATAGAATCTGCTACCATTTCAGAATCCTGTTGCTGCCTGGATTATTCTAGAGGGTAGCTCAGGTGCTCCAGAAAGAAGATGGGGCTTGTAGCGTTCAACATGTGCGACTGCTGGAACCTGCCTGTTCTGTGTACGGTAAAAGCATCAAGTCTGCTGCGGTGAGGGTGGATCTCTTTGCCCTGACACCACACAAGCATCAGATGCCAGTTCAAACATCTTTATTATTAATGTGAATTCTTTCTCTTTGCTTCTTAAACAAATACTTGAATCTACACCCCATGTAGAGTTGGAGTTAATTCTGTTTAAAATCAGCCAGTTCAGGACATGAATTGAAATTTAATTCATTAATTGAAGAAACCTCGTAGAACATTACGTGCATTTTTATATCCATGAACTGAATTTCTGTTCATTTGCTGAATTGGCTGAATTGAAATGGGACTCCCAACATTGAAATTAATGATGCATGTTTGTTAAAGTTGCTTGTCTATTCCATGGCAGCATATGGCCTTATGCCTATAAAAGATTCAGTGTAGTTTTTCAGAACATGGTATTTCAACAAATTCATGAAACCCGTTTGCTAATACGTGCATTTCCAATATCATTCGCACAGTTAATATTTTAATGTATATTTAATATAATTGTATCACATTTACAACAATGTCCACCTTTCTATATTTAAGCTTTGAAACGGGTGTTCATTTTTTTTGAAGTCTAGAACAAAACAGAAGGCTGTTGCTTTAATAAAAACAATAAATAATCCAGTTGTCTGCAGCGACAAACGCAAAGCAATTTAACGCATCAGTGGCGGTTGCCTATTAATTTGTGTAGAAAGAGGGGAGCCTGGGAGGGGAGATTTGAGGGACAACATGGCTGCATTATGTATCGCTTCGAAAGCAAACAAGCAACACAGACGCAGTCATTTTTTTAATTATAAGGCTGTTTCCCACAATGTAAACGCTAGCATGGGAGAGGTATATTACGGTAAATTAATGAAACGGTTTGGAGATAGAGGCCCATATGTGCGTGTCCTCGGGGTGTTGCATCAATAACGGCGGCCCCGAGGCACGTTTCAATGCTTTTCCTATGCATACATTTAAAATCTGTGTATTCGGTAATTAGGTACAAAGCATCTGACCCTCCTTTTCCAAAACAGATCTGTCAAAATGCAGTAAACCATGGTGGCTGGCTACGCTGGAGCAGATCCAAGTGCACTAAATCCTATGGTACTTGGACAGAAACCAAATTCGGGTCCCCGTTGCCACAGAGGCACACTTGGCTGGTTGCTTGGCGTCGGGAAAAAAAAAAAAAAAACTGCGTAGCTCGTGGTCATTTAGGAATCCTCTGACTGATCCCGGTGCATGGGGACGAGATGGAGTGCTTCTCGCAGGGCATGGTGGAAAGACCCGATTTGGGGAGCTGTGCCATAGGGGGACGTAATGGGAGACCGAGATGGCCCAGATGTTACTCAAATCATTAAATACATGTAAACAGAAGGGCAAGGGAGGGGAATGTATCGTGCTCAGCGGTGTCGTACAGTGATGTCATATAAAGGCTGGAGCTCTGGATGCCATGGAAATGGCATTCTTTTTGTGAATTCATATCATTTTTTTATTACCTACAGGAGCACAACATAAATCTACAAAACATCTGACACTGCATTACCATGTGTTTTGCCCTGAGAAAAGAGCATAGTCCTGACAGGGAGGTGGTTTTTTAAGGGGGAGTATGACCTGCTTGAAACAAAGGATTGGGTTCATTATGGAAGGCCCTGCTTTCAGAGATAAACTATGAATTATTATACAGCAATAAACAGGAACTCAGTGCTAGTTGTTGCAAATAAGGAATCGGGTAGCTTCTTTATCTAGTAGTATCTTTTTTTCTGTCAATATGAAGCTTTCAAAATGCTGCATTAGACCACATACAGTAGCAAGCTCTACAAAGTAGTCCACAGACAATGATTTACTTTGAGGTCACAATGGGCCTTAATCAGAATAAGGCATAGTATCAGCCACAGCACCATTTGATGACTTCCTGGCAGTGCTTAATCTGTACCGGATGCTGCTAGAACAGGATCCAGGACCTCTCAGTTTTGGACTGCCTGCAATCTACAAATTGTGTGCATGGATTCAGAAACTCGCGAAGTGGAAGAAGAAAATATATAAATAAAAATCCACACGTTGCATCCATGATAGTCATTTCCCCCATTTCCCAAGTTATTTCCTGGACTCAGCTAGAATGAATCTTTTCAGTCTCCTGCACTGAAGCTCCAGGTACTTTGCCAAAGGTGAGAATCAGTTTCCTGTCTGCACCACGTGGCTATGGAGGTTCCTCACCCTGGCCCTGCTCAGGCCAGGAGCAGCACATCACACCGTCCACATCTGCACTGATAATCTGAGACCTGGACAGCGCCTCTCTCTTCTTGACCAACTAGCGAAGACATGAAGATCATCCTAATCAGTGCAGTTTATATGGGGCAGTGTGTTCATTATCATTACACAGCCCATCGATGTTGCTCACTGCGCATTATTGTCAGGGGGAAATTTGAGACTAATGCTCGGCAGGGTTGACGACCGGCTGTTTTTTTTTTCCTTCTTCTTCTCTTCCAGGGGAAAAACAGCCGTATTGAAATCTCATGTCTGTGGATTCCTGCGATTAATTAATGGGTCCCCATCTAGTTAGCGGTGCCACTTGTTTCACAACTACAACAGAGGAGGAAGGGTAAGGGGTTGGGGCAAGGCTCGTCTCTGTTGCTGCAGGCCTTTAGTTGCGAGCCACTTGATTTCAACTATTTTTAACTAAATTCTTTTATGGATAGATAAATCTGATTTTATGCAAGAAAGGTCTCCTGGGTTTTAATTAACTGGAGGTCACGCTACAGATCTATCAAAAAAAGAAAAGAGAGAGCAAGAAGAGAGAGTCGTCTAATTAATAAGGTTTAATTAAACCTTTGCAAAATACATTAATAGTGTCTGAATTTTTTTTTTTTTTTTGATGAAAAAGATTTTAAAGCTTAATTGTAAGGTAAGCCCTTTATGACCCTGTTTGCGAGTAAATTAGGATTTTTGCATTTTTATGAGTATGAATTATGTTTTCATTAATATTTTCACCAAGAGCAGCAGTCTTTCTGCACAAAGTGTGATAGAAAGTGTACAGGAATGAAAACATTTACATTAATTAAGGTGCTCTCTATTCAAAAAAGTATAATACAAGCTTTTACTAACTGAAATGCATACTAAAAAGAGAATGATAGTCTCCAAAATTGATTAACATACTACTGATAATATAGAACAGTAGAAGCTGCGTGTAAGCATATCTGATGTAGGGATAACCCAAGATAAAGTGATACATTATGTAGGATGGCATGGTTCCTCTTCAAATGTAGTTTAAGCGCTCTGCATGTAATAATAAGCACTCGGTTTCAAATAAAGATTTTAAGATCAGTCACAACATAAAATATTCATAAGAATGCACAATCTATCACAGCCACATTGTGCCTTTTCCATTTCCTTTTCAGAATAATAAATGAGCTAATAAAAGGCATTTTAGTTCGAAATCTGAACCTTTCTATGTGACTGCTGCCAATGACATGAGTGAAATGGTTCATTTATCTTTCAAAAAAATCACTTGGCAGCACTAGCATTGCTGGCTAAATATTTACAGTTGGCAATATATCAGCATAACTAATTGTTCAAAAAAACAAGTGCAATTAAAATAAAATATTTGTATTCATGTGTTTCAATTGAGTGGACGGTTGAGTCACATTGCATTGTGATTGGTACGCTAGAAATTCTCATTCTTAAATAAATTGCGCACAATTGCTGCATTATACAGCATTGTACTACATTTAGTTAAAAATCTGTGTTAAAAGCTATCACAGATTTTCTCACTGATATTATGTTAATAAACCGTGACAGTAATTTATAAATGCATTTTCTGTACAAATATGCTCATTCTATTGATTTAAATACACTCAAGTTCTAAAGATATCTCACTTTTACGAATAAAATTGCCTACGATGGCTGTTATTTTTATAAGCAGGCTGCGCTATGTTTTTGGTAGCATATAAATCCACTGTTCTGCTGCAATGGATGACAAAGAACTTGGTATCCTTGCCTCCCGGATTTGTTTTGCGAGAAAAATGCAATAGATCAGCAATATTGCAAAACATTTGGTCACCTTGCTTGGATAAAGGCGTGTACAGTTTTTATCCCTTTTGCTATTTCATAGGCTGATTATCACACTGCCTAACTACCTGGACTACATGTGTAAAAATGTTAGTGTGCAGCATCTCCTCGACTCATTGAATGAAAGAGACATGCATTTCTCATATTACATTCTATGTGCGTGTACGGCAGTTATACACTGGCCATTATTTTCAGGAGAGGAAAAAAAAGGTCCGTGACATTTGCAGTAGCACCGGGAAATCTGCTCTCAGCAGCTGAAACAAACTCCTATAAAGAGCACAATTCATTTTCATAATGTGTGCCAACTGCATGCCGGTGTAGTCAAACATACCTGTACAGATATATGCATACAGCCATAGGTGGTGATTAATTGCCCAGGTTGAGCGGTATGAGCGATGGTGATTTCATTACCTTTCATTATCTCCCCCCCACCCCTCCCCCCCTTTCCCTTCCACTCCCACAGTGGTGAAGGATGGTCCAGGCGGGAGGGTGGGGGGGTGCTGGGGGGGGCTTGCGGGAGAACGACCTTGGCTGCACCTCGCTTCCGAAAGCGACAATGTGACCTCCCTGCTTATCGAGGCAGAGATCGGTCAGTAATCTTTTACACTGTTCCTAATCTTTCCCTGCCCCACTCCCTGCCTGTGTGGCACCCTCCCCCAGAGCCCCCGCTTGAAGGTTGTCATCTCCAGCTCCTAGGTACTCTAAGCAGCCCCCGCTCAGCAAGGCCGGCCGGGGCTGCCGAGCTCACACTAATTAGATCAGCCTCTCTTCGATGGCATAATCATCTGCATCTGGGGTTCGCAATTACTTAATATGATATATTAACATATTGCTGGCAGGAACTGCAGGAGGAGGGCACTCGTAGGAGACAAATTATCCAAATTAATTTCTAATTTAAAATCCTTTGCCTTTTATTATAGGCGGTGGGTACACTCCGTACATAAAAGCTCAGAAGTCAAGGATATTCGAGCGCCTTTAATGATCCGGGCTGGTTTCTGCCCACAAACCAAATGAATAAACAAGAAGATAAATAGACAGGGCCCGGGAAGGTGCTGCCTGCTCGCGTCTGCATGCATGGAGCAGCTGGGCGTAAGCGCCATTGTGCAAACCGCCGCTTCAGAGCCGCTGATGTTTATTGTCTGTGTTCACAGCAGTGTCCTTCGCCCCTGTTAGGCATCATGCATTGTACAATATCGAATACACACTGTCCTATTTGATGTGGAATAAAAGCAATTATGTCTTTGTTAAGGATCATTATTTGGCTATGGCGGCACCAACTCAGCTGGGGTTTTGTGACATATTTCCTTCGCTTGTGGATGATGGCTCTTAATGTTTAGAGGGATGCTGTACCTTCACAGCACATCCTTGCTGGTGTGCCTTGTTGATTGCAGTTATATTTAGGTAAATATTGTATATGACATAAATTGTGGTGTTAGCAGAATGGCCTTTTTTAGAATGTAAGTATCTGAGGACAAGTCAAGTCATGTAACAGATAGATTCTCCACCCATGAAGTTATTCTAAAAACAATCCAGGTAGATAACAACAAGAGCTGAAAGACAACTAAAATGCATTATATATCTGTATAAATTATTATAGATAAGTTAAGTATGTTAAGTGAAACACTGCAAACCCTGCAATGTAAATGTCTGTATAAAGTATTTTGGAAATCTTTAACTAGACAAAAGAAAGAAAGGTACACATCTCCACAATCAATAGAATAAAAGTTATACAGAATGGGAAGAATAATAAACAGCTTGTTATGCAGCCACAGCCATACCAAAGGTAATCCAGTAAAGCGCCACAGTAAAGGGCTCCAGCATGATGAGTTTAGATTAGTTGAATGAGAGAGTTTACTGCATGCTTCAGGGGAACGGACTATGATCAGAAAAACAGCAACAGCATGTAAAACTGATAGAGTAGAGTGAGAATGTGGCACTTCAAAGCATGTAATCTAAAGTCATATCAAACAAATCAAATGCCTCATCGAACAGGCTATACAAACTTGTTGTGTTTGCTCCAGGTAGCTTGTCATTTGCTGTAGTTATTTTAGCCATTACATTTTAATGGCACATGCTATTACTAGTATAAGTAGATAACTGTACAGTATATCTTTGGGTGGGTGTCATAAAAAAAGCATGCTGAATATTGATTTGGCCCAAAGTTCACAGAAATATTTCTTCTTTTGTTAGCACTTTCATTTTACTATCAAACATTTCTTGGGAAGTCAAATGTTCCTTTCCTGCATTTCCATTGCATTTTATGGTGAGGGCTTTATAATGAGCCTCTGTGTTTCTCACTGTAGACAGTATACTTTACATGAAATAGTTATCAAGGCAGGAAAAAATGTAATTAATACATGCATAAAGGTAAGGCTACCTTTCTGTGGATGATGAGGTAATTCAAATAGATTTTCTAAAAAGATAGCAGCGGAAAATAAGGTATAAAATATTGAGCTGATAACAAAGAACAAAGTAAAAAGTCACCCTATTTTATAGCAGGGTTCCAGGGTGTAAAACTTTATAAATGGCAAGAATCTAAATTAAGAACATGCATATTTATTCAATTAAAACATGCCATGTAGCGTGCAGGCTCATGCTGTTTTTGAAGTTAATGGGGTCATGGAATCCCCCCATCCTCCTCCCCCCACACACACACACCTGTGTAAAATGTAGATGAATTGACATTTAGTGATTGAAAAACATTACGCCTCACATAAAGGGAAGGAAATTTGAATGACCTCATCATTCAAGCAACAACATAAAATATGTAGAAAATTCAAAATGTCGTGCCAATCTACATGGGCATCAAGTAAATACACTGCAAATGTCCATGCTCACCAGTCCTTATTTTTGTTGCATTTCCAAACACATCGCACAAACCCTTTGAATTATTGTTGTTTGCTGTTACGATGTGTGGCTGCACAACTGGACAAACAGAGCCTAGCCTAACCAGCTGAATCAGATTTTAGGGCACATCCTCATAAAAATGCATGTGTTGTGAAAGCATGGAGTGGTAATTAACAGCTAAGAAAATCTTATAGATTCGCGGTCCTCATTAGAACTGTTGTGCCTGGAGGTAATAAGCAGCACACTGTAAGTGGGCACCTAATGAGATGCATACAGTAATGATGGAGACTGCAGCTGGCTTTAAGTATAGATGCGATGTGCATCAGTTTATAAAAGTGTACAAAACAAGTGTTTTACACACAAAGAGGTGAGACTTCTCAGTACACATGGCTGTGATCCAGATGATGAAGGAAAGAAAACAAATACACTACCAGGCCCACACGCACCGCACAGGGACACACAAACAGTTTGAATAACCTGGAATACCTTGGTCCTTGCTGTCGGTGAGGAGAATTATTTAAATTGTTTTAATCACTTCTAAGGTCAGAGAGAAAATGGATGTGATGGTAATTGCTGTGAAGCGTGGAGAAAAGAGAGGGTAGAGAGTGAGAGAGTGGGAGAGAGAGAGAGAGAGAGAGAGGGAGAGAGAGAGAGAGAGAGAGAGAGAGAGAGAGATGCAGGGAGGCACAAGGACACAGCTCATCTGCAATGTAAGGTCTGCCCTCCCCAGATGTTGCTTTGCTCCAAAGAAAAATTGGATTAGGCACATTCTTGGCTGCTAATGGACACACTGTGTGATCTTTGGAGCTTCATTTACTGGCTTAATAGTGCTTTGCCTGAGTTGTTCTCCTATATGGAGAGAGTGAGAGAGAGACAGAGAGAGAGAGAGAGAGAGAGATATGGAAAGAGAAAGAAAAGAAGAAAAAATAGCAGCAGCGGTGGGAGGGATATTGGGGAGGGTGCAGATCTCAGCTAGTGACATGGGTAATATCATATTCATCACAGGCAGTGCTCATATCTCATTATGGCTGGGAGACTTCCCCCCAGGCATGGGAGAGCAGTCAGGCCGGGTCATCATGCAGAGTCATACAGGTATATTGTGAAATGATTTAATGCGATAATAATGTCCACTTTGCCAGATAGATGGTGTTTTTTCATCGCGGCTGATGGTTAATGAATGATACATTAGCAAACACTACTAAAATGTTATTGGAGGGAGAGAGGGCCGGTGAGATCAGAAAGGGTAAAAATAAAAAAATAAAAAAAGATGAGCACACAAATGTATCTTTCTTTTGTCCCCCTTTTTCCCGCTCAGCAGCTCTGAATAAAAGATGAAAGAATGCAAGAGGCGCAGCAAGGATCAGCGTGGAATTTAACAGAGCCCAATGACATGTGTACAGCACCAGCCCAGGGATGTGCACGTTACATTTAAAGTGGCTTCTGAATGTGGCGGGGGGGGGTCTCTCTTGAAATCAAATGAAAACGGTGACAAGCGCACGTTGAACAAATATGTGTTGGCTGATTCTCGTTACTGTATATGAAGAAGTAAAAAATGTTCTCAGTGTACAAAAATGGCGAGTTACTCACGCATATCAGGCATTGTCTGTAAGACTAATTGGCAAAATGTAGGCATGCCATTAGAAGTACCGCTATCAAAATGAGGCCAAGTTACAACAAACAACATCAGCTGTCTTAGCTCACCCAAATGAAACAAGCTCCATTCCAAAGCAATGCTACCCAATGTTTCCTAAATTATTAATTGTAACTTGGCCTAGTGTTTTTTTCATCTTGCCATATGAAAAGAATGTGGTCATTCAAATTTTATGTGTCATATGAAAGTGTCAAATGCCAATAATTTATAGTGAAAATAATCTGTAATTCAGCTCTGTTACAATTCAAAATGAAAAAAGACTGCATTATATATATGAACAATTGTCTGCATCCAGTGCTTTGGGTGTATGAAAAGCACATCAAGAATCAAATGCATAACAATAATAATAATAATAATAATGTTTAGAAAAGTGTGTTCACGAATACAACTTTTATAATTATATTACGTTGTAAAATAAATTATTATATTTTGCTTATTTGGCTAGTCTTTATCTGACACACAAACATACAGTACATTAATGTGGCAAACGTGTCAGGATAGGTTTGTAAGGTTATATATTTATTTACTAGGACCAAACATTTGCTATTTTTATCTGTATTTATTCATTCGTTAAATAAATTTTCTGTCATGACATCTGCCATCATATGGCTCCTTGTAGTGACTTTGATACATTCTGGTATGATTCAATTTGAATATCAATATTGCATAAGGAAATAAAATTATGAACACTTAGTTACTTAAATGACCGTGAGCGGTCAAGTTGACCATCATTTATCTTGCCTGTATTCTTGATCATTTAGAGTGCTGCATGTAGCGTTGTTGCAAAAGGATTCCAATAGCACCCAGCTGCAGCCCTGCAGAACAAGCCCCTGGCAAAGCCTGCAATAGTATTCTACAGGTCTTAGGGCCTGTCCTGTAGTCATGTAGCAGCCTGAAGAGGTCATGAAGAGGGTTGAGTTCCGAAGTCCAGTTGCACTATGGCACCAGTTCCCATATGACCAGTACCTACCCGACTGAATAGCACAGATTTCAGCGTTACTTTTCGTTGCTGTCTTCACTAATGTTATACTCACCCTGTTGACTAAGTTGAAATACCAAAAGTAAAAAAAACTGTCTAAAGTGTGGCTGCATCTTATCCAAAAGGATTCAAACCGTGGGACTTACCTTTGCATTAAAAATATTCTTTAATGTAAAACAATAAAACAAGCAATTAAATAAATAATGTAAATTTAAAGTAAAATAGAGGAATGTGTATAGGGATAATATGGTAATGACAGCAGGGTAATGGAAAATGGCAAAGACTGAAGTATAATGAGGGCAGCTTATACAAAACTAGACCATGAATTGTCATGTTTATGTACAATCAATTCCCAGAAAATACACAGCCAAACCAAATGAGGCTTTTTTTTCCTTTGTCAGTGAAATGAATTATGTAAACCCTTTCAACCCTGAGCTGTTTCAAGTCAATTAATTGTTGTAATTACTTATGATTTCTTTTTAATGAAGATGGCTCTCTTGAGAATAGATGATATCCTGTCATGTGCAGGTCTGATAAATTAGATGTGATAGGTGAATGTTATACACCGCACACTAGTATATGCACAATGATAATATCCCTATTGTGCTCACCAAAACATATGGCTGTCTTTGGAAAACAAAAAGATGCCGTTCTTTTCTTTAGCATTCTAAAGTAGACAAGCAATGTATGAGACAATCAGCCAGTTGCATGGTATGAAAACTGGTCATGAGAACAGATTAACCATCCTTGAGATTGTGCAATTGAATTAGTACACAGCCAGAAATGGGAAACTGTGATGGAGCCATTTGAGTCTGTGTAAACTGCCGCGTCGTTACACCTTCTGGATTGGGAGGTAAAGAGATACTGTCATTTGTGGCACAGGGAGAGGCTTAATGGAATCCAGGGTCTCGAAAGTCAGCCAATCACACTGATGGGATTTGGAGAGCCCCCCTCACAGCTGGAGGTTGGTGAACATGATGTGATGACTTCACCCTCTCCGGCAACATCCATTCTCCAACCACTTGATCAGTAGTTAAAGGCAGTCGTAACATACCTGACTAGTTGTAAAATACTGCAGGCCATGTAGGGCTGGTTACAAGTTTAAATGTGTCTTAAGAGTTTAAGAGTCCTGATTTCTTCAATTGCATGTATTTTTTAATGATGGTTTTACAACAAATAATAATGTCATGCTAGTTTAGTGTTCTGTGATTTTAGGTGTGATTCAAAGCAGGTCTTGTTGGTTTTGGTTTACTGGCCTGCTCAGATCCAACCAAATTCCTGAAAACTCATTGGTTGGCACTTCACCTTGCAGCAGAACAATAATCCCCAACCATACTGCTGAATGGTGGAGAATATCCCTATTATGTCTAATGGTATGTATTGCACTAAATACCTCAGGCCTTCCACGCTTCTGTGCTCCAGGCACCAAAATATAAGAAAATATTGCATGTACATGTTTGTGTGTGTATGTGAGTGAGTGAGTGTGTGTTTGTGTGTGTGTTTCTCTCTCTTTCTCTTATATTATTTCCAGGAGTCCAGATTGGGGTGCTTGGCCCTTCCTTTATCCTCCTCTTTGCCATGCCAGGGGGAAACATGCCTGATGCCATGTTCCCTTGGACTCTGAATACATACACTAGATAAAGACTAAATGATTATTTAAGATTTTGGGGCCTGTTTTTGTTATCTTGATGGTTGGAGTTTGATGTGTGCTTATTCAGTATTCACAATATATGATTAGACATAACCAATCATTTACTTTGTTCCATTTTACTGTACGCTTGTGTATTGACTATTCACCTATCAGATGTAGACCTATGGATGTTATTAGTAAAACACTTTTTGATTATATGAATTAGGGACTGCCTCTACTTTCTTCAGTTTACGCTTGATCACCTTGCTGTGTGTGGTGGACTCTTTCTGTAGAAATAAATACAATTTCTTAAATGGATATACCTTGTTTTACCTGGGCATTGTAAGTGGAGCGGAATTTTCACTGCTCATCACTGCTAAAGCAACCAAAGGGTTTTTCAGGGCCAAAAAGTGTAATGCTCTTGACCAGTCAAGTCAATCACCTGACCAGAATCCAATTGAAAATGTGTTTCACTTGCTGAAGAAAAGACTGAAGGCAAAAAGAAACAAATGGGAACTGAAGATGGTACAGTTCACAGGCCTGGCAGAGCATCACCAGGGAAGATATCCAGCATCAGGTGATGTCTATGGGTCGCAGACTTCAGACAGTCATTGAATGCAAAGGATTTGCAACCACGTACTAAATATGATTACTTTATTTAGGATTATGTTAATTTGTCCAATTACTTTTGCCCCCCAGTATGAGGGTCTATTTATAGAAAGGGCTGTAATTCCTACACGGATCACCCGATTTGGATGTAAATACTCTCAGATTAAATCTGACAGTCTGCACTTTATATTCATTGTTTCATTTCAAATCCAATGTGCTGGAGTACAGAGCCAAAACAACTATATTCGTGTTGCTGTCACAATACTTACACTCTGTATGCTTTAGAAAATATGCTCTTCTAAATGCAAAAATATTTTTTTAATATGTAAATATAAGATTCAAAGATACATTTGAGGTTGTTGTGAGTAAACTGAGTCTACTCATTTTCAAGTATTGTACGTCAGCAACAATTTCACATATTATTTTGTTATTTTGTTTGGGTGTTGGCCAATACAGCCTGAAAGATAAAAAAAATAGGTGTTCTTGATTAAAACTAACAACAATGGGTATAACTGTAAGCCTGTGTGCATATTCAGAGAAGGTATGTGGGAGATTTTATACCCTGTTTTTATTTTTCACCCTGATGTGGAGCACTCAATCATATTATAAGGCCTGTCCTTCGGCTGCAACATTCCCTGTCACCTCAAAGGCGTGCAATCTAGCACACATATGCTGCCAGCCCATTTCTTTTCACCCTGGAGGATTAGAGTTTATGTGTCAATGACTCAGACAAACTGCAGGTTCCCGATTGACCAGAAGAGTTGCTCTTGCCCAATGAGGCGGGGAAACCCTTCCAACTGGAACCCTCCTTCTCACAAAGAAACACTTTAGATTAGATTTAATGTCATCCAGTGGGACTACCAGCCACAGTGGGCACTGGCATGGTCAGGATTACATCCCAGAATATGAGCAACATCACTGTACCAAGGACTGATGCTTTAGAAACACGAAATACGTAACATTAAAGTACTACATGGTGACGAGCACCAACCCTCTATTATACAGACGAGACCCTTACACACCTGCAATGGATTCAAGTTGTCGGTAAAGCAGGAAGAGGGATAAACAAGTAACAACAAATCTGCATAATCTGATATCTTGCTTTGATAAACTCCCTGAAACACCTAATTATCAAGTACTATAAAGTTGCATTAGTGAGCAGGTCAGGCAGTTACACAGTTCTTATTTAGAAAGCAAGTTCAGTCAAATGTTCGCAGTTTGTTGTCATTTATATTATGAAATAATACATAATAGTCTATATAACAGTTTGAACTTTTATTGTAGTAGTTTCCAAATATTCTTTGCTGCATTCCCTTGAGTTATTGTCTTCAAGTTTCTGCAACTTTCACCATATGTACTATTAAAATTGTAGCCTCATACAAATTTTTATTTGGTGAATGAGGCTCAGTTTTCATGTAATACAAGATGCTTGCTATATACAGAATTTTAAAGCCTTCATTTCATGGCAAGTGGACTATATATTTATTGCAGTTCGCAGTTTTTCACCGCTGCACATTGGCTCAAACATGCATTTGTGTTCCCTGATTTCTCCTCCTGTATTGTGAAGCTGTACTGCTCAGACTGCAGCTCTGAGGCCATGTTTCCACTCTCCATTCATTTCCACAATGCTGATATTGAGTTAGAACCTAATAAAAGGTCAACACTATTGTGAATATGGATGATGAGTTCAGTTACACAGACCAGTACTTCACTTTGAAAATGAGAACTTCTAATATTCTGCAATAATAGGGTAATACAGGAAGCCAATAAGTTTTGTTAACAACAAAGAAGAAGAATGAAGAAAGAAATGACAGGCTGCTTTACTCCTACATGTCCACACATGACAGAATTCATTCTCAGACAGGTGGGTGACAATATCTCGTTCAATTTATTAACTCATTATTGTGTGTGTAATAATGAGTAATTATTAATATGAAATGACTTCTTGGGAACTTGCAAATAATCAATATTAAATCAAAAAAATATTTTTTCAGCCCTTCAAATCCAATAGGCTTCAAAAAAACCTCAGCCTCAAATCTGGTAGCAAAGGTTTTAATCTACTAAATTCAGGATGTCCCTTGCAGTTCAACTCATAGCTATAAAATGCTTAATTAAAGGAATTTCCTGTAACAGCACACTGGAATTATGCTTGGGATTTGCAGATGTGAAACATGTGAATGGTTGCATTGCTTTTGTTTGAAATAAGATATTTTTGTTTAAAATGTGCTCAATTCCAAGGATTTTCAAGAGTGTGCATCACAGTCATTTAGGAGATACACAATCGACAGCATTAAGATGATCCTCAACATAGCCATTAATTACATTTTCAAGAGAATGGTACAAATGCATACCTCACACAGTGGTGACAAAACAAGAACAAACAGTAGATACCTGGCTAAAAATTAAAGAAGTGTAGCAGCCAAATATCTACTAATGTCTGCAAGATTATCAGATTAGAGCATCTCATTTGTGTCTACCAGCTAATGCAGGATTTTGTGAGCGTAATTTCTCGTTTTTGTAGACCCAACTTGTCGTGAAACACACATGCTGTTTTCATTGCTAGTCTGTAGCAATATAAAACCTGAAGCCTTGTTCATTTTTTATATTAAAAATACACTGCGGATCAGATCAGCAAGCGTTACCTCCTTAATGGCAAGTGCCCTCGATTTGCTATTTGGTCTGTATCACTGTTCTGAGAGTCTGTCATTTCTTACCAGAATGAGCTGGGCTAAAGAGATAATATTTCAATAACATACTGGCCTGATCATAAAATAACTCAATGGAAATGTGTAACTGCCTCAGGCAGCCCAGCAGGATAGTCAGCAGTCAAATGATTTCAGATTCTCTTTTCTCCTTGGGTACGTCCACTACTATCTCAAAAGTGCTCCAGTACACACACGCACAGACACACACACACGCATACACAGCGTTTCCTGGGCTTTTATTCAGATAGGTTAGAGAATGTAAGCTCCCAATTAAAGTGTATCAGTGTAAAAATAAAAATGGCGGTGTCATTGAAATGTAACGGCCATGATGGGCCTTCAACATCAATTGGTCTGTCTATCTCTCAGCAGCCCGCGACTGAGGCGCTGCGACACGGTTGCCAAGAAACGAGGGTCACTGCTTTCAGGCCCTTGAAGGGCACCAAAGTCAAAAACGATGTGATCATGCGAAGGGAAACAGATGCTTGGCAGCAAATAAGATCTCTCTCTCTCTCTCTCTCTCTCTCTCTCTCTCTCTCTACTTTCTACTCTCTGTTTATCTCGTACTCTCTACAGTCTCTCTCTACTCTCTCTCTCTGCTGCCAGTTACGTGAGAAACTTGCAGGAGCAAAGTAAGCAAATTGCCGCTCCTGATAAGCAGAGCAGGTCAGCAATAATGAAAGAGGCAAGACAGGCGTCTGTCTAATGAGGTTGGAGATGGTGATGGGCCCAGCGTTTGATGCTGCCGTCCAAACGTCACAGACTAACAGGATATCTCTCCTGTAGCTCCTTTCCTTTGGTCTCTCTTTCAGGCTCAGAGATCAAATTCTACTCTGTGGCAGAGCTGGGGGCATACAGCCCAGTGCAGATTACCTTAATGCCACATTTACCAAAGCCGAGAAGATATCTGAAAGGACTACCCAGGTAGCTTGTATTTTAATGACAGAATTTGCCTAATGCCTACCTGTACTTGTCAGTCAGGCATTATCAGAACTTTTTTTTTTCCCCTAAACTAGACCAAAGCCCTCGCCTGAAACCTTGCTGTGTCGCCTGTTTGCAGCTTCCTCATTAATTGATACAACAGAAAGCGATAAATATACCAGGAAACAAAACGTATGGAATGATGGACACGCCGTTTCATCCCCGACAGATTGAACACACTTCTTTTTGCTGATCTGGACTGTTGGGGAACTGACTAATTTGGAATGTTGCAGGGAAGGCGTAAGTGAGTGAAACTTCTTCAAGGGTCTGCAATCCTTCAGCAGTGTCTAACCAGCATCTTACTGACAAGCAAGCCGACAAGCCTCTACAAACACACATTAATTGCAGATGCAGACTTCTTATTTGAACATTGTTTGTCTCTGAACACACACAGCACACAATTTGCACATCAAAATAATGCCACGCCAGCAATTCCTGTTTGTAGACAGCCACAGTAATTAAATCTTGACGTAATGGTGAAGGACTTTTTGTGATTAGTAGAATATATGTTGCTTTACAGCATGGCAAAAGTACTATAGTGTACCAGAAGTGTTGGTTGAGGACTTTCATTTTACATTGTTGTTCTTCCTAAACACAGGCAAAAATATATTTAATATTGTGAATAAAAACAAATGATTTGATTCCCATTTATCCTTCTCCATGTTATGTCACCTTTGTTTTTTTAAATCATTTTATATTGTATTATTTTTACTTGTCTCTTTGACTGTTTTGATTGGTAGTCATTGTTTGGTAGTCTTTTAAGCTAGAAGCCATGGAGGTTTGATGGTTTGTCCATTTACAGGAAATTAATTTCTAGAAAAATATTTCGCTTTCTTTCTTTATGTTTTGCTTCAGGTAAATGCAAAATACGTGACCGAGCAGTGGAAAAAAAAAGAAGAGAATTTATTTTCTCCCCTTCTTCGTGTTATTGTGAGCTTCTTTCAGGAGATGTTCCCAGTAATGCCATTAATCCTCTCTGATGTCTCCTGGGTTTGATGAAGAGCCTTTTTCTTCCTCCCGAGCAGCCGAATAAAGCACGGGCTTCGCTCAGGTAAGGCCTGTCACCTGAAACCAGGTGTCTGTGTGGCGGGGCGAAGATTTATCACGCGATGCCTCAACCACCCTTCAGTGCGCATACCTGAGTAATTAGGGACGCGGGCAACGTCTGCCAGACACTGACCTCTGTGTGGATGTCTGGGTAAATTGAGTCAGATCCCTTCCTCTCCCCCCCCCCCCCCCCACCTCCTCCCCAGCCCCTCTTGTATTCCTGCTGAGGCTTCATGACAGGCCGCCGTGACACAGAGCCCATTGGATGAATTGTTTTATGGCCCCAGGCGAGCGAAAAAAGAGGAGCAGTAAATAGGATTGAAGTTTAAATGGAATAATATGTTTTGGTAAAAAAAAAAAAAAAAAAGGAATAGAACGGTAGAGACCGGAGACCAAAAGGTAAAGAGGAGGTTAGAAGTTCGCGAAGAGAGCAGTGCAGAATTCTGATAATTTGGTCAGTTGGGGGAAAAAAAAAAAAAAGTGTTACCGCAGAATGAAGGGTTCTGTTCGAATTACCGTCACTTGTTTTAAAAAGAAAGGAAGGTTCGGTCTGAAACGTCGGCTTTTTATGGAAGCTTTGAGAGAATTAATGGCGAGGAGGAGTAATGAAATAACTGCGGGAGTCAAAGTGTGAGTTTTCACAAGTGAGCGCCCACCACGGCTCCATGTACAGTGCGTGTCTCGTCCCTGTGGACTCCTGTCCCCACATTAACAACAGAGGGCTGCTTAAGTTCCGAGTCATTAGACTTCCCTATACCAAAGTGACATCAACATTCAGAAGATTAATAAGCACCAACAATGTGTGGAATTTTAGTGCGCTACGCACTGAAACAGGCTAAACAGTCTAAAATCCAAAATTTATTATAACGGATTATATTTTTGGGTGAAAGGACTCTTTTTTATTTTTATTTTTTAAAGGTATAATCGAACAGCGTTGCCATCAGCGCCTTGTGTTAGACCATTGCAGCCATCGGTAACAATAATGTCAAAGAGCAATGTCTTCTTCAGAACGACGTGGCGCTATTAAGAAAGGGCTTGGCATTAGGTTTTCACATGGTTCCAGTGAACCAAAACAAAGTAATACAGATCTGGATGATGACAAAGGAGCACAGAACTGAAAGTGATGCAGTACCTGCCCATATTCAATAATTATGGCGGGAGAAAGTGTGACACAATTCCTTTTGTTGAAATAAAGCGATTCCCATAAGGTCAAGCTGAATGGTTATTTTATGTGGACAAATGTCGATCTGAGGATTGACAAAAACACCACCGGTTTTCAAAATAAAGGCCTGAATAAACAGCAATTAGATGATATGTGTCTTGTGTTTAACACTAACTGGTTGGTCATGTGCATGTCATTTCAATGCCTGTTCCATTTCACATGGAAGTATTAGTATCAGACATGCCAAAGCCAGTGCCTGGAAAAGAATAATTCAGCACACAACACCAGTCGACAGTAAATTGGCAACAGATTTATTTGTTTATATTTGAGGCTTATGTTTGTCAATGCACAACTGTTGTCAATTGAGGATATGTTAACAGAAATGAGGGTATGCTAGTAGAAATGTTTTCTGACTTTTTAATTTAATATCCGAATACAGTACCAAATAAATCACCTGATTTGTTTTCAATTTTTATCGGAGGGTTTTAATGAGGTGTGTACAAATAGGTTCTGAATAAACTGTTGTATTCCCTGCACTATGCTTTGCCCTCTCTGAAATATTCTTATGTAAACCAAATAAACATTATAGGATGTCTTAATTCATTGTAACAATTGTACAGAAATTCTCCACGCACAAATACTATTAAACAAGTGAACACAAAATTAATCCTGATAGAAGTTACACAAACACCAGCAGACAATTAAGCAAATTATATTATAGATTACAGGTGCATCCATTTTGTTGTACATCGATATTGACTCTGAACCTCTTTAGCCTCTCTGTGTTCCCTTATTAATAAAGTGTTCAATGAGTTTTGCTCTGCAAACATAAGTACCATTAGGGAGGTCCCCAAACAACACGAGTTACAGAGGAACTTCACAGTAAATTAGGTACAATTAGCACAGCACATCAACACGACTGCCCTAATAATGTCATTAAATAACCACCCAATCATAACTTACAGTCTGCTGGATAATTTCTCAAATCAATGATCTTTGTAAGTACTTGTAAAAGGGCCTGATTGCCAGATCAGCTGGATATGTCCAATTAAAGGAAATAGGGGGACAGCCTTGATTAGCGTTTGCTTGAGGGCAATATTGTTATTCTGCAGCAGCTCTGCTCCATTGCAGTCAGGTTAAATGCTTTTAATTCATGAACTCTCTCAGTTTGGGAGGGATTTGCACAGAAGGGGTGAGGTCTACCATAGCAGCGTGGAGGGCTGACTGAAGTGGGAGGGACTATGTAGTCTGATGTGCACTGACATATTTAATATGAAGTACCTTCATTTGTTCAGCCTATAAGTAAACTGTTACCAACAGAACAGCAATGCTTACTTTATTTTTCATGTAGAGTGTTTCAGTGCATAACAGAATCCTTATATACTGCATATTACTCATATTACTCAGACCACAAGGGGCTGTTCCTGAATGGTTGATTCCCCCCACTAGGGGTAAGCAAAGAGCTCAATTTCCTCAAGCTGCTTTGCGGTATACAAGAGGCAAGCCAAGTCATTGGTTTGAAATCTGATTATGAAGTTTGAAATCGCACTCTCAGTAAAACAGTGTTCTCTTGTGAAAGTTGTTTGCTGTGACATAAGAGCAACTAAAAACAGCACTAATACAAATGAAGCCTGCATGTTTTGATGTCTTTGCCATAACACTGCTTTGGCCATTATTGAATTTGAAAGCACAACAATATGAGTGTACAGAAAACAAATATGTTCCTCCGAAGTTCATACAAAGTGTAAAGTCCTTTAATAACCAACATAAACAACTGCCCAACGAGATTCTGCCTGTTCCAAAAGTCACACCTGGAGCGCTGGGCCTTGGATCAGAACTTGTGCTCTCTGATATCCACAGCCGCACATTCGTCTGCGGTGAAACAGAAATGGGGCGTGACCTCATCGGATGGAAGAGATTCCAGCTCCGGGTGGCACGGCGAAGGCCTGCCGCGCGTGCGCCCGACCGCGGCGCCGGGACGGCGGCGCGCGCGGTTTAACCACGCCGTCGGTCCCGCGCTCTCGCAGGTCACCACCCAGCCTGATTGCCAGGTAGCGCTCCCGCGTCCCGGCCTCGTGGAGCAATCCGCACCTCCGTGAAATTAACCATAAAACATTCATAGAGGCAGATTAGGTTTTAAAATCTACCTAATGTACCATGAAATTTGGAGTGTATGCTCTAGCGATCAGAGTCTCAGGACTGACCTATTTTACGCTGCACTCAATCTCCTTCTTCCACACTTATCCCCCCTCTCACATCTCGAACATCTGGAAGAGAGCATTTATTTGATAATTGGTTTCGGCTTTTTATTATTCTAATAGAGGCTGCGGTGGAGGGAGAGGGGAGGGAAGATCGGTGCTCGAGCGATCAGCGCGTCCCCAGAGCCCGGGTGTCTGGAGAGAGGAGTGAGTCCTGGTCCCGCAATAGCTGCTCCACAGGAGATACAGCACGGAGGTCCTGGAACCGAGGTGCGCTTCAAGCCAATTATGTCTTTGCCGATGTATCCCCGTTCCGGAATATCACAATTATAATCCAAGAAAGGTGGAATCCCAGCGCCCATTTCTATTTTCTGGATAGAACAGGCCCAATAAATGTCCTATGTCTGATTTGTGATACTGATGGAGTGATCTGCTCATTTTGTTTCTGTTCTGGCTAATCTGGTTCTGTGTTACTCGTCCGGAATATTTACAGTGGTTAGTTCACAATGTGCAATATTTTTATGGTTTCCTTATTAACTTCCATGGTACAATAGATTGGAGAAGTCTAATGACAAAGACCAAATTAGATCACATGTTCATCTGTCACAAACATTGCTCTTTCCTTCAAAATATATTAAATGTATGAAAGAAGAAAAATGGAAGAAAGTTTCTTCTATTTCACTATTTTATCCTTTAATTTTTCTGGTTATTTCTGTACAATTGATGGCAAAGTCTTGCATCACAATGGTGCATGGAGCTAGAGCGTCGTGAAAACAAATGATTCTGGGCATATGTCAAGTTCTTCTGAATTAAAAACAAAGCACTGTCATGATGGTGGGCAGCACATTACGGCAGATATCTCAAGTCAAAGACGAAACCCATCCTTTCAGATTGTCCACACAGACTGCAGCTTGTGCTCTTTTCTGAAAGGCACAGTGAATTTGCCTGCGAGCGAGAGAGCGCGTGGCATCCAGGAGACAGAGTCCGTACAGATTACAGTTCCGCGCTGACGCCAGAGCTGCTCCACAGGAGGGTGGGGGGGGGGGGGAGACATCACACAGACCGAGGGGCCTCATACACACCGCACACGTTCACAAGGGCAGGTGAACCTGTTTGAAAGTGCACGTGGGCCCAAACGCACACACGTGGCCACAAACACGTGTCCACGCATGCAAACACACACGTTCAGTTTAGGGTCAATATAAATTCTTAAAAATAGAGCATGATTCAGCTATTAGTGTTCACTTTTCAACTCCTGAAAGCCTCTGTCATTACAGCCTTTACCAAAAATGTTATTCGAATTACTATAGGGAAAATACCATATGACAAATGCAGTGCGGTGCTTTGCATTAGTATTTAATAACAAACAGAAACTGAATTACTGTAGTCCCTTGAAGACTCTTGATGAAAAAATAGCCTCATGGTCTTCCCTTAAGGTCTTCAGCAGTGAGATCTAGGGCACGGAGAGGTCGTTTCAGTGGTGGCACAGCAGACCCAGACACTGTAGGGGGATAATTGAAACATTGTCTTAAGAGAGGACAGTGATACTATGCGCTGTTCCCTGCCTACGGGGTCTACACTCACTACCACAGCCATTATCATACCCATGATACAACCTAAACACACTCCAGTCATATACGCATAAACCGCTCTTTTCATTAGAAGTGGTAAAGATTCTTCTTTAAACTATAATTACCTGTGCCCTTGGTACACACCTTTGTTCTCCATTGTCCTCAGTTTGGTTCATCTATTTGTACTGCAGAAAATCTAGTGTTACCGGTCCCGAATATTTCCAATGGTTAACTTTGTCCCTTTCTCCTATTACAAAGACCTGAATGCAATTGTAAATGTATGTTTTACCAGTGTGTGGAAATGATACTGGTAAAACAAGTATTATTTTTAATATCATTATTAATTGTTTTGAAGTCATATTTGTAGGAATTAAAAATAGTGAAAAAATGTATTAGGTAGGAAGACAGACATTGGGAAAATATTCCTCTGTTCTCTGGTGTGGTCCATTTACTGTACATAAATAACTTTTAACCAAAATTTGGTGGGAAAAAATGATTCTATCCCATCATTTTTAGTGTCTATTTCAGATTACATGTAAAATAAATATAATTGCATAATGGCAAAATATATAAATATATATATATATGTGTGTGTGTGTGTGTGTGTGTGTGGTGCCATGCTTAATAAATCTCTGTATTCTTAATGGCCAGATATATTTCTTGCATGTCTTTGAAGCAAAATGGTAAAATAGGCCTTAGCGTTGTTTGCTCCAGGGCAACAGTGGACTCTAGGCTTTGCTATACATGTGGTTTACTAACCTCAATATTCATAATCCAGTATTGTGAATGCGAGGACTTTGCATTAACCTAGAAATCCTAGCCTCCATTATGACCCATACGTATACATATTTGTCTCTTTGGCTGTCTCCTTAATTCTAATTCAGTGGACAACTAAAGCTAAAGACTTTTGGTGTGGAAATCCTGTACAGAAAAATTGGTCAATTATAAATACAAGAATCTTGTAATTTTGTATATTTTAGGCAAATAAACAGACAATAGAGATCTTCATTTCTTTCATAATATATAGTATAGTGGCAACAAAGATTTTTATTTGGAAGCTATAATAATGAAATGATGTCACAGGTTCTCTTTTTGAAGAAAAAAATGATAATTATAATTAAGGTGAATTTGTGAAATTAGGTAATCTGCTGATTAAAAGTGACAGTTTGCATAAATGGTGTATTTTTCCATGAGGGCCCTCTGTGGAATTTTTTTCAAAATGGGACCCATGGCTCTAGTTGCCAATCAAGGTTAATGACAATTGCAATTCCATCTTTGTGATCGGTCTCATTTCATGCTTGATTCGTTAGAAATGGAATTTCTAGAAAACCAGATTTCTTTGAAAGCTGTCGCTTGCAATTAACACATGAGTCCGATATTCAGAGAGAGCAATTATGATTTGGGCTGCATGATTGACAGCGTCCAAGAGCCAGCATCTCGCCACCGTCCAACAATGAATATACGAACCATGTTTACACTGATGCATTCCTATTGATAGATTAACTCACAGGTGCCATTACAATGGAATTCCAACTAGGTGCTTTGTTTTCATGGTAGCTAAGTCAGCAGGCATTCCTGGAATCATTCCGTTTAGGACCTGTAGGTGGCAATGTAGTCAAGCTGTCATGGCTACATTCAATATGAGCCACTATCTATGGTGCTAGCCACTGTGAGTCACCCACCCATTCCACCCCCCAACCCCCATCTAAAAGCCCCCCTCCCCCAACCCCCAACACACCCCCCAGCCGGCCTCATTACTGCTCTCCATTCCTCCCCCGGCAAACTGGCCTGGCATTGGGCTCCTGTGTTCTTCTCCTACCTCTTTTTCTAGCTCTTTTTAAAATGGGGCTAGCTAATGATGTTCCTCCCCGGCAACCAGTATCTAAAAGTCGGAAGATTAATGAAAGGGAAACATTGGGATTCAAGCAGAAACAAACAGCATGGTCATGCTACACAAATGAGTGGGTAGACAAGGGAAGGGATTTTTAAGTGTGGCAAGGAATGCCAAATGACTGTGGAAATAATGATGATAAACTCTTTATTTTCTTCTACCAGTGAGTGCACATTACCTAATGGTATTCAATGGCAGAAGTAACTGGTAAAGACAACAAATAAATCATATCAATGTATCCTAAATGGGAATCCCTAAGGAAACCCATCTGAATTGTAAATTTCCTCTGTCCTCATTTTTCATTTAAAACAGCCATGCAGTGAGGCAAATTTCAAACAACTGCATGCTTATGTTGTGTTTTAAGTTCTTTATGTATCCCACTTAGGTATGTGCTGTATGTATTTATTTATATAAAATGTATAGCGGTTACAGTTGTCAAGCACACAATGAGATCAGATTTATATCGAGGGTAAAAACATGGATAAAAACTGGCTTTTAAAATCTGCAAAGGAATTGACACAGAGATACGGATTGACATATACACTGCATATATGGATTCAGATGTAGTGGCATAATCAATTCCCACTCCGCAACTGACATTGAAATTAAATAAATCCCATTCCCTTCACTCTGCCACTATCGCAGCAAATAATGAATGTTTATTTCCTTAACTCACAGCTCTGTTGAAATCCTCGGAGGATCCTAACAAGATACAGTGTGTGGCAAATAGAGATGCATGATGTGTCTCAAGGTAAAAACAGAAGTGTATGAGAGAGGGCGTGCCAAGCAAATCACCTGCACGATCACCTCATGCTATTTAGCACTGAGCAGGGAAGGGCCTGTTCAAGTTTTATTTCACCCTAAATTGCATTCCAGCTACAAAGGTAGTGGGTGCATCAGATCAATGTACTCGCTGCAACCATACGCTTAGGATTTAAGAATAAATGTTCTTTTTCCCTGGGCCACAATGAGCCTCTATACCTATTTGAATGGTTATGATTCGGTCAAATCTTTCCCTGGCCCTTTTATATAAGAATGGTTGGCAATGGGTCCTCCGTTATTTGGGTTCACGGGCAGGCACTGAGAGGAACAAATTACAGAGCCCGGCAGCTCGGTGACTGACAGGCCCCCAGCCAGCCATTGTGCTGGGGGAATGCGGAGCGCTTAGCTGGCAGCTGTGTGGGTACTGAAGCAGGAGAAGTAAAACAAGAGTATTCAGAGTGGAACATGATCTGATAACCCTGGAAATGACTCTGCCGATACACTCAGCCTCAATGACATCCCTGCCAGTGGCCTTTCAGCACCTTTGATTTGAGTGCCAGTCCCCCCCCCCCCCCACCTCCACCCCTACTCTCTCAATCCCTGACCCCCCCACCATCCCTCTCCCCCCTGGGAGGGACTGCTAAGCGGATGCATTCCTTGGACCTGCGACAAGACAGTGGGCTGCCTTGCACAGGAAGAGGGTTGGGGAGGGACTCGCTGGTCACATTTTTGAGTGAAAAAAAAGCAGGTTTGTTTGTCCTGGGAGAAAAAAGTCTACCAATGATTATGAGGCATCATTATGCAACCCCATACATCCCATATTCTATATCGAATACAACAATCATATCCCAAAGGGTTACAAGAAAGCATGTGAACTAAAAGATTAGTCAACATAAAAATTTAACTTCCTGCACAGTTTGCAAAAGAGGTGCATCGATTTACTGTACTGTTGTTTGATTATTTGATTTAATTTTCCTTCATATTTGGCCTCCGAATTAGCATTGCTATTTGTACTCACTCTATGAGTCTTACTCTGGCTTTTTAACCTATTATGGTATGTCCTTATATCCTACCAAATATGGATGTAATCTAAAATGTCCTCTGTCATCATTTCAATGGCAGTGTGATAGCATAACAAAGACTAATCCATATGTAAGCCGGATAAACTAATCATCACCTCCATACTGAAGGAAGGCATGAGTGAAATGCGAGCAGCATTTCATTTTTGGGGATGACCAATTACGATTGAATGACTCGGTGCTAAAGTGCAAGAGATCCTCCGAGATCCAGTTTTGACACGGAGGTGTTATTCACCAGTAACTGTGACACAGCGACGCAGCACCACTTCGTGAATAAAGTGTGAATAAAGCCAATCTGCCCCTTGAATGAACCAAAGGTGTGAAGGTATGTGCTACCAGGTGATATTGCCAGTCTCATGATATGGTTCAGTTGAGAGGAGACGCAGACTATGGCATTTTTCAGTCGTAACAGCATACCGAATCTTAGTTATCAGTGAAGAACCCCGGTGAAGAACGGTGGAGCCGTGTCACGGCGATGCCTAAGGACTCTCCCCTCTATTTAGCGTCACTGTGAAAGACAGCCGGTTTTGAAAGCAATCACCTTCATTTCCGAAACGACCGGCGTAATGAACACTCTCTGATTCGCTCTCGCTGTGACTGATGCATTTCCGCGCTTTGTGCCAGCCGTGCGTGCGCCACTGTCGTACGGGTCTCTCTCGCTGCGCCTCGAAAAATGCTGCTCTGCGTCTTTTCCCCTCGCACTTCCCAGGGAATCAGTGTTACCAGCGTACAGAAACGAATTTGCCCGTCATCTTTCTGCTTAGCAAGGTTGGAACTCTGCAGAGTTGGCGACAGTCTTTCTGAAGCTGTTGATCGCCGTCCACCGGTTCTGACAGTTAGCTGCTCTGCGAATTTCTATTTCTGGGCAAAAAGGACAAGCTTTATCCCGAACAGCTCCTGATGATACGGAGTGTTAGCGTCTCGCAGGCGTAACCCACAGGCTTCTCCTTACACAAACATACGATGGTTACCTCGTGCGTTAGTGCCAGTGATATCAGATTCAGTGTACAATGCCCAATTATAGCTGGTGCTCAACTGAACTATTGATTTAAATGGTGGATAACTGATTAAATATTTAATGTATGGTAAGATTTTTCATTTATTTAAACAATAAATTAGGTTTGGCAGCTACCTAATATTGAGGCAGTGTTGAAGAAAAAGGGCTGAGAGAGAGACAATTTGATCTTCAGCTGTAAAAATTAGTAGAATTCCTGCATAAGGGTGTTTGCTAAGCATATTGTATATTATTTTACTGCTAACTAACACATTTTCTCAGTAGCTCTGAAAGGACATGATACCACCACATCCATTGTGTTCTGTGAGCAGAGCATCGACTCCGTCAACCTGACTGCCAAAGCATGGCCGCTGCCATCAAAGTTATTTTTCACTTCTCTCACTCCGTCAAGTTCAGTCACTTCCCACTAGACACCACTGGACCATCTGTCTCCGCTTCCATTTCCCTGTCTTTCATTTTGCAGCCCAGTAGGACGGTGCCGATTCCCAGTAACTGCAGCAGTTCGCTTACAGGAGCATGTGGAGGGCCTAATTAATCTGCTGGCTCCTGGCATTGCCTCGTGTGTTGACGCAGCTGACGAACGCCTACACCCCCTCACTGGTGTTAATGGGTGGCAGAAAGCCTCCTCTCTGTTTTCACCAGAAATTGGCCACTTTAGTTAATGTGCAACATCAACTAGAAGCAGAAAGAAACATCTTTTTTTATGCACGTGAAATATACATGCGCCAAATGTTGATGCCGTACACCTGCTGCCCTTTCGACGCGACATCATTTTGGGCGAACTGGAGCATTTCACACAGTGGTTCGACCTCGGTGATGCAGAATTTGCTACTCAAATGTATTTAATGCCTTTTGGATGTATAGGAATGAGAATTCTAATTTCTTCTGCTAAAAATATTACGAATCATAAGATCATCTCCTTTGATTGCTGTTTTGATTGGATAAGTCAGAAATTGCATTTAAATGATGCTGTTTGCTTGCGTAGGCTATGGTACATTTGTTTTGTGCAGGGGGTTAGCCGACCATTGCGAATACCCAGGGAGGTGTGGAGCCAATCAAATCTCCAACTCATAAAGCGCACGTATAACGCACGGCAACATGATATCAGGGTGAATTGCAGCCATTATACTGACCCAGATGTCAATGATGTATCCTATAATGTGCCCGTATGCTGGTGTCATGGGTTTTATAGGGCTTTCAGCATCCTTTTTATTGAGTCATCTTTTGCGATTATCTTGCTGCTGTGCCTGTCATTAGAGTCATGGTGGAATGGTTCAAAGGCAGCTTCTTTGCTTTCTTTTTCACTTGTTTCTGAATAAAAATGAAAAAGGCATATTTTTCAGAGGATGTGCACTGGGCTGAGGGAGCTGTTTTCAGACAGTGCCAGTCTTTTTGCCGTCGTTCTTGAATCTGAAATGCGTGTAGATTTGACTTTCTTCCTTCTTTGGCTGTTCCATGGAGTAACAGTTCTCTGCAGCTACATAGTCTGGTTTTGACATGTACAGTCATGCACTCCATACACTTTTCACTTTCTTTAAAAAAATCTGTCCATGAGCTCAGCTAGACATAAGTCTGCGCAGTGGTATAAAGCATCAGTGGATGCTTTGTGTTGGCATGATTTCGTATTCATTCTGAATTGTTTTGAAGCTGCTTTTAAGGCCCGTCCAAGTTTGCTCAGATTCAGAGCTCAACCCATTATATTATATATATATTCCCTGTTGTGGTCTATTTGATGTGTCATTGTTGCTGTTACTTTAGTACAGTCCTAAAATTTTCCAAGCTCCATGCTCAGTCATATTCAGCAGGTCAGCTTTTTTTGTGGTGAGATGGGGGAAAACATGACTGAGCTTGTGTGAGTTCGTGCAGGTAGGGAGGAATTCACCTCCGTTTCTCCAGCGTTTCTCATAGACGCCGTGGAATGCGCTTCGCTGACCTTCCGCGGCTAACCCGAGCCGGGGCGGCCCGAAAGCCCGGCTCGCACGCATGGGGATATTTATTTTGAAATTCTTTTCGTTAAACAGCGTTAGCCTCTACCGGTCCGATTCCACGCCAGGCATGGCCAAACGAGGAAATGGCCTGGGGTAAGGTGCGGGAAACAAAGGTGAGTGTAATCAAGGATGAAGGCCCCTCCCAGAGGACGCAACCGAGCGCTCCCCCGGGACCTCCGCCGGCCCCGGCTTCCTCGCCGGCCGTAACCCGAGAGCCGCTCGCAACAGCGGCGTTTTTTTCCCCGTCCCCTTGACGGGGTGAGGACAGGTCGGAGCGGCGTTGAAAAACTGGGAGGCCGGCTGAAAGGGAACCCTAAACAATCGGGTCACTCACAGCCGCGGAGCCCCCCCCCCCCCTGCGCATCACGGACAGCGCCGAAGCGGCGAGGCGGGGCGGGGCGGGGCGCGGGCGGATCCTCCGTCCAGCGCGGGCGATTAATTGCTGCGGCGCGGGCTCGCAAAGGGGCTGGTGAAGACGGGAGACAGGGGGGTAATGATGCATCGCCGCAGATCAAGGATGAAATCATAAATGTCTCCCCGGTGTTCTCCTTGACCACGGTGTCGAACAAAGCCAAATCCACTTGGCGGTATTTCAGTCTAGGTCCAGATTCAGTGAAAATGCTAAATGCATGCATTGTACCTATCTCTCTGTTACTGTGTTAAACAGGTTTTTATCATTGCACAGTATTATGAGTTAGACAGTTATCTTGTACAAGATTATTTTCCGTAATTACCTTGTAAAGTATATGTTCAGAAGGGGGCCCTGTCACACTGTTAATTTTTGCTGTCCTTTTTTTTAGGTTTTGTTGAAAATGTGCATGTTGTATTGCGTAAAATGTTAATTTATTTGCTAATTAATACAAAACAACAAAAGTTGTTTCAGCATTAATGTTGAGTCATACATCACGTGTAGAGAAAAACAGGCAATTTATTCATTTATTTATTTATATATTTTTTTATTTGATGTTTATTTGATACGGACAGATACATTTAAACATGGATTATTGAAAAACAAAAATCTAATGCAATGTAACACCGCATTTACAGCATATGCTAACTAAGGAAACTGATACACAGATTTAGCAAATGTGCAGAGCAGCTATCAAGCCTGTGATCTGGCACGCCAATGAATTGCTCAGCACAGCTTGGCATTGATACCAGGCGTGAAGCAGCTACCACCTCTGGCCAACTCCCACCACGCACGCATTATTTGCTCATTTAATGTCTCCGTAAGCCACCTTCCTCTATTTCATCAGATCTGGTGAGCAGAAAAAGACTTTGTTGCTGCAATTCAATCCTGCCAACACCCCACTCACAACCGGGTTAATCCCATCAATCTCATTGTGTCACTGAATTTAAATGGGATTTTGGGTGTTCGTCATAACCACAGAGCAAAAAAAGTTGGATCGGTACTAGCGAAATAAATCCAAATGCAGGATTACTTTACCTTTTAGTGTTATAATTAGCCCAACATTCCTACATTTTATTATTTTAATAAAAAAACAGGAAACCACTTTGGTTTGGTATTTATATCACTGCAATTCCTCTTATCAACACATTGATGATAGTTTTTGTCTCTCTCGAATGTGAACTCAGGCATTTATCTGCAAATTGTATTAAATAAAACAGTATTATGAAGTATTATTTTCATTTGAAATTCATGTTCCTTTTTAATAAGCAGTCGGGGACAGCATTTTTGTCTTTTTTCAGTAGCGAGTCATATTTCAGAGCCATTCTTCACAATCGTGCAAATGTGCAAACTAGTTTTTAGCCAACAAATCTTGTGTGATGCAGAGCTGAAAAGCCTGTAAATGCCAGCACAGCTCTCTAAAGTGTGCTGTTTAACCTGTTTCAACGAGGCCCAGGGTAAAATCCATTCTCCACAAGAAAATTAAAAAGATGAATGTGAACCTTTTCAGGGTTTTTCTGACAGGGTGACAGCTTTGACGTAAGGTGTGTTTGCTCATGCAACGAGGATGCCTCATTACCAGCCTCCTCTCTGAGTCTACGGGCTCTGGCATCTCTGGGAGTGAACATCAGTTTCAAGATCGCCGTGGTTTTGTAACATGTATGAAAAATGTTCGTAGTTATTACGGTACAGGTGATTGTTTAATCTGGGGGCAAACAAAGTTCAAGTGTGCATCTTTTTTTCATCTTTTTTTCCGAAAATGAACTTCAAAGAAGTTGGTCCGCATTCACTGAGTGTCATTCTCTGTAACACCCAAGGCAATAACAAACACAACGTGCGGAGGACGGGTTAAACAACCTAAACCCTCAATAATTTTGCGTGTCACCATTATCGTGCAGTGGTTCCACAGACGCAATAATTGCCCAGCCTTTTTTTCAGGTCTTGACTTGGCTTTGCTTCTGCTCCTCTCGCTCTTCTTTTTTGGCTCACTTTTTTTCCCCGCACAAAAGTGCAAAGCGAGTTATCTGTTTTTCACCTGAGGCTTTTGATTCAGAAAGATTAAAGAAAAGGCATTTAAAGCCCGAGCAGCAGGAGGAAGGCGCCGCGGTCCTGCAGTGGGTTCCTCCCGAGGAATCAAAGACACTTTCATACGGGCGCTTTAGCAGATACACAGATAAGGAACGTGGGGCGTCCTGCTGCTGTGGCACTGCAAAAAAAATGTGGTGGATTTCCTTTCATGCCCATGCAGGTGGCTCAACAGAACATAAAAATCATCACTTAAATGAGAGAAAATGACCCCAGGTGCTGATATGATTCATAGATTTGACAGGCACCCGAGTGTGGGCCACTTTGACTAATTGGACTAATTTGGCAGCAAGGGAAGAGAGCAGTCTCAGAAGAGAGAGCGGTGACTCTCATTTCATCATTCTCTACCTTACTTTCACAACTCCTTCAAACTCTTTTAATTAAAGCTGCGGCACACTGAAGCCAAAGAGAGGATCTGAAATTACCTGGGAAAAAAATGATGTCGCTTTAATCGCTCTCATTTCAATGTATGTTGTACACACATAAGCAACACGTCATTTAGTGAGATGCGGTCTACACGTGGGTTTTGCAGTTGTACACAAATTTTTGAGGTTTGGGTAAAGAGCTCTCTGCTCACAACACAGCCAAAGCCATTCAATGCCCAGTGAGCTTAGAGTCATAGAAAAGATTAGCACCGCAAAACCATCCAGCAAGTACAACAGGAGCCCCATTTGCCTTTTCTTGGAAAGCAGCACCGCTTAGAGGCTTTTGCCAAAATGAAGATAATCTGCTTTTAGAACGTTCTGGAACACTGGAAAGTAATTTTACTCAAATAACAATAAAAAATGCACAATGCTTTTCAGCCATGTTGGTGGCACCATAAATCTAAGATATTCCCTGCCCATGTATTTGCACAGATTCATAAAGTATTTGTTTCCTTCCACAAAATAATAATAATGCATATCTGTCATACATAGAAGATGTTCTCCAAGTCCACTTGAGCCCTTGGCACTCACAAGTTAGCTGGTCATCTGCACTTGTGGGATAAACTAACGGGATGGATCAGAGACACTACATATGTTGTTCTCTTTTCCAATAGAGGAATGCCTCTAAGGGATATTGTGCTATCACATTATGACATACAAAATGAAAGACCCTCTATTCTGCCTGAAGATGAACCACAGCAGGCCAGAAATAATATCTGGGATGCAGACATCTCAAGCTGGTGACAGCTAGGACTGGGAACATCACGTACAATATATCTGCATTTAGCTTTAAAAATAATATGAAGATACGTATGGGAAATTATTATTATTTCTTCAACTCTAAGTCCCTTTCTGTTTCTTGTTCTCATGTGTCTGTCATTTTGAATTTGTAAATGGATTTAAAAAACATATCAATATAAATATTATAACTGATGAGAGCTTTTTAGATTGGACTTGAAAATGCCTAAAGCAACTTGGGAGCTGGGTGTAGTTGCTGGCAGATTGTGGAGTCACTATTTTTAGTAAGTACATTCAAAGAGATTAGGCCAGATTAACTCATCTAACAGGGATGACGGGCCCTCACTGTATTGTGAATTAATACATAATTAAAGAAAATACAGACAAGAAGAAGATATATAAAGCAAATATTGTCAAATTCAATCTTCAGTCTGACATCATTGTTTCCCTCATCCTTTCCAAAAATATGAGTAAATTGTTCTTCAGATGGAGTGTGTAAAATCATTCTGGCTGGACCCTACTTCATAAGATCATCAGATAAATTATAAATTGTATATTAGAGATATTCTGTTCATTTTTGTATGCGCTTAGTGAATGTACGTCAAATCTCTTTCGAGGCTCAAGTGCTAGGTATCAAGCAGTAGCAGTAATTCAAACACATGATTTATTTTAACTCATGCTGTTTCTGTTATGCGGTAAAAATATTGTGCTTGAACCAAACACTTCACTGTATTTTACCTAATCTGAGCCGATAGATTGTTGCTGTTTTCCTGCCATTAAGAAAGCATTTAGAAAATGGACACCTGAGCTGTGAGGCAGGAAGGAGAAGTGAATTGTACCAAGGGGGGGGGGGGGGGGGCGGTTATTCCCAAACCCAGCTCTGAAGCGCCTCAGTGACCTGCTGGGGAAAATAAACGTCCAGATAAAGGGAGGCACAGATGTCCCCGGTCATAGTGGCTTTGATAACTAATGGGGTTTAGGAAAACAACGGGTTACCCACAAAAGGGTCTGCAAAAGAAGCAAAAAAGCGTTCAGAAGAGAAGCCGTCTCGATAAACTCTCCAGTGTAATGTCCCTGCATGTGTAATTCACATAGGATCAACTGAAACAAGAAAGCCATTTCCATGCACAGTATTTACCATTCGCTCACTGCTCTTCCATTCTAGACATTTTCACTCGCGAAACTGAAAAGGCAAAGCGTATTACATAAATTAGGCCTGTGATTGCCCCTGAGCCATCTGAGAAATGGTGTGAATTCTATTAAAGGAAAATACTGTTTTATTAAAACACCTCAATATAACATCAGGGTTTTTTGTTCACAATTTTAGTTAAGTATTATATTGTTGAATAGACTGAAAGTTTTTTGTTTTTTTTTACAGCAGTAGGTATCTAGAGCAGACATTTGCATTTGATGCATATGTGTAAATTTACTTGAACGATACTTCAGCTGATTGGTTCAAGTTACGCTTTTCCTGATGCTTTAGTTTGTTTTTCTGTTTGTATTACAGTATACATATTTATGAATGTTGATCCAAGACATTTTTTAACATCTTTAAAATCACTTTTTAGTATTTCTGTTTAATAATGTTTGCTTCTCCCATTTGAGGTTTTTTTTTTTTTTTTGCTTGTTTGATCTGAACATTTCATGTTTCCATGCAGTATACTGTACAATGTAAACTGCCTCAGTTAAAATTGTAATACCCTCAAACCCTTGGGAAATAGTGCAGAAGCACCATGTGACGCCACGTTCTTTATTGGTTACATATGTATTAATAATAACATTCATAATTTATCAAAGGTTTAGCCAATCCAGGCTACATGGGAATATATATATATATATATATATATATATATATATATATATATATATATATATATATATATATATATATTCTAACTCCCTCTATTGGTTATTGTACACAAGCACATAAGATGCTCATATTGAAAATGATCTCTTGGATGTAGTGTGAAACACGAGATTCACACAGCTGGAGATCCATTGAGTGAACCATTCCTCTGGAGAATTGCAGACTGTCACAAGGCATTACCCCTCGCCATGACCATGTTTGGGAGTGTCAAATAGCGTTTGGGAGGACCAGGAGAACGTGGGCACACCCTGCCTTTGACGCGCCTCACTCACGAAAAATAACGAGAACCCAAATCGCAAAAAAATGAGAGGGCGGCCCATTGCCGCGACTCATGCGCATAACAGTAGGACACAAACAGTGGCAGGAAGTTTCTCTGGTGCAACCAACGACTCCACAAGGTCATCAGCGAAGGGTGGGCCCCGCCTACCATTACCGCGTGATCCCCCGCCTGTGTGGGCCCTCTCAGCCTCCATGAGCTCGTCAGAAGACCTTTCGGATGGCAGGGGAAGAGAATGTAACTTCCTCTAACGTCCCCGGCTGAGGCAGGTCTGGGTCACTCCTCGGCACCGCCGACAGGATGGATCTGATTGGCCCTGACAGAGCCTTGACGAGTAATTGCTCTAATCACTCGGGGACTTGGCTGCCCGGGCCGGGACTTGGACGCCTTCAGAGATCCTACCTCACCCTCGACCTGACATCTCCGGCTGAGGTACCCCCGCCCTAATGGGAGTGCTTCTCCCCAATCGCTGCCGCTCCACGGGGCAGGGACAGGCCCCGGACTGGGGCCGGGGCTCCCGCGGACCGACACCGCGGAAAGGGGACCCCTCATTAGGCCAGCTAGGAGCGCTTGTTTGCAGGTTGACTTGCCGCAGCGACATAGTTGGTGGAAAACAAGGCCAACGACAGTCCGAGCGAGAGAGACAGAGGACGGGCGCACCTCTTCCCCTGAATAAGTATCAATTAGGAGTACCTGGGACCCTCAGAACCGAATCAATCCGATGAGTCCCCCTCATATCGGTGCGGGAAGGGGGGGGGGGGTGGGGAGGGGGAAAGGTACACGGTTCTGTCAGCTCCGCTCATAGGTAGCGTGGGATTTATGCCGTTTAATTATATCTGGGTTGTCAGCGCTGGTACAGGGAGCGGGGTTCGAAAGAAGAAGCTGGGAAAATAGTTAGCGAAATTGCAGCGGGGACGAGACAAACCTGACAGGCGCTGCTTTATGTTTCACATTAGTTTGACGGCTGGGAAGGTGAGCGCCGTGGTGGGGCTTGATAGACTCCTCTGTGCCGCTGCGCGCACCACTGACGGTCTGCTTTATCCAATAATAAATATCCCCCTATGCAAGTAATCAGGCTCGCATTAGGACTGACAGCCTCACTGCAGAATGTGGCATAGATCACTGTAAGACAAACAGCAGCAAATCCAGTGGAAACTGAAGTTGAATTGTCTTGTGTTGTTCTTATATAGAATGGGTTGTGTGTGTCAGGCTACCTCTGTCGCATTTAGATTAAAAGGAATATTCATATTTCCCTCATTGCTTGAAAATGAACTATTAAGATATATGAAGGGGAAGATTGAGAAATATCTTTTTTTAGAAGGGGAAAAATAAAGGGTAAGGATGTGAATGGAAGTGAATGGTGGGCCCGCTGGTAGTTCCAGGAAAATTCTGGCTTTTCGGTAAAAGTTTTTGTACTTTAAATCTGATAGTCACTAAGTGTTATATCATGTTTTGTAAAAATGGTCTGTAACCAATAAAAAACACTAGCATTATTACTAGAACTAGAAAATGTGTCACTTAGTTGTGTAATAGAGTAATAAATAAGCAAATGTGTCAATCACCCGTGGAGCACATATAATTATATTTGTTAGCAACTAACTAGCCTGAATAGCTAGCTGCCTGTAACTGAATGTTTGAATCCAATTATTCAAATATAAGTACTTAAATAAATGAAAATAATTAAATGTAAGTAAATAATAATTACATTATCATTCTACCCTCTATACATTTAATTCTGTCTTTAAATTATTTTAGTCATGTTATTGTGTGTGTTTGTTTGTGTGTGTGTGTGTGTGTGTGTGCGTGCATGCGTGTGTGAGTGTGTGTGTGTGTGTGTGTGCATGTGTTTATCACAAATGTCTCTAGCAGTTTTCAAAGAAAATATTTTTTGAATGGTAATCATTCGTTGCCAAAAATGTCTAAATGAGGGCATGTTGTTGCACTGTATTTGAGAAGCAGACAAAAGAAATGAAAACAATGCCTGGAAGAATATGCAAGGGGTTCTGGAATACAGAACAACTGTGTGGGAGCACTGTAAATTTATTTCGTATTCAAGTTGAAAGGCAAGTTTTGATATTCAAATGTGTCCCAGGGAGTCAAATATGCAAATGACTACGAAAGAATGGTTAAGTAGGCAGTTCATGACATAATTTTTTTTTAGTGATGACAATCATTTTAGTATGGAGATATCATTACAGAGAGGTTCCAGGAAGTGAATGTCCATACGATATGCATCATTTTGGTTCTTGGTCTAAATGGATAATGTAGATAGGAAATTAATAGATAGAGAATACCTAAATGCACATGGTTTGTTTTTTTTAACCCACTCTTTCTGAGCCCTGGGGCCAATACTGTGAAATTGTAGGAGGGCAAAGTTATGTGAAACCTATTTTCTGTTTTTTCTTTTTTTTTTTCTCCCCTCCGGTTTGTTAAGAGGAGTTGGATCAGTTTTTGGTTATCTGAGGACTGAGCTTCTCTGTCTAGGAAAATCATATCTAATTGAATTAATTAACTTCTGAGTTGGTTCTCCATGTGCTAGCCCTTGTAGCCTGCTGCACAGATGTGCCCGATGATCAGATGTAGGACCGGATGGAAAAAGGTACGTCTCCTGCCGCGCACGTTTCCCCACGTCTTCTTCTTTTCCAAAGCACTTCATTCCTGTCTTATTACCTCAGTGTCTAAGCTAGGGAAACTTTTTTAAAAATGAAAATGCTCCTCCTTTCAAGGTAAATGGGTTTCAGTATGAGCGTGAACCTCAGCTGTGTTTGCATGGTGCTCTTTTCTAGAATGAATAACACATTTTATAATGTTTTAGTCATACAATCCAGGTTTGCACAGGATATTCACTGAAGCAATTCCGGTAAAATACCATGCAGTTGTTAAGAATGAAAATCCAATCATTTTCTGTCACTAAGCCTAAACAAATGGCAATGAAATACTAGTTAAAAGAAATACCAATGTCTTCTAGGAGGGTTAAGTCCCTGGATACTGAGCACCTGAAACTGAACACCACATCACTGATAGGACATGAAGGCCATGCAACACAAAGAAATCACTTGTTTATCAAAATGTCTGTTTATCACCATTTCCTTCCCTGGGCCTCAATATGTGCTCCAAGGGTGAATAAAAAGACAATTATACATACATAGTCCTCTAACCAACACAAATGACATTGACTCTGATGTGGTCAAATGAAGAGGACATAATTAGTTATGGGTCATTACCCTCTTAAACTGAGGTGTCACAGATAGAGGTAGAGGAGAATGACACATGCAGCCATTGCTCTTTGGTGTTTGATTTACTTGGTTTTACATCAGTCATTGAAATACAGTATGTTCCCTTAATTTAAGGCTGCAGAGGCATCATCGTATGGGAGAACACAGATTTGCAACGCCTAGACTTGTAACTCTTACATGTCAATAGATTTTAAGTTATATTGTACTGATGTAAAATTACATTAGCATTGTTTGTCAAGCATCCACAGAAATATTGGTACATTGCAATTGTTGCACTTTAAAACTGTAGCGTAAGGCTTGTGTTACATAGCGTTTTTTAGAAAAATCTTTAATTCATAGGTCATATTGCATTTTTAATTTTAGCATATCCATTTTTTGAATTGCAAACATACTTCTATGATATTTATTTATGCATAAAAACAATTGTAATACATATTTTATCTGGTCTGCTTGTACTGTATATAGATTGGATAAAATGTGATGCTATAATGTCATTTCATATACCATAGATGAGCTAACCATCATATCCTGGATCCTGCTCAGGATCCTGTTCATATTGACACTGTTGAGCTATTTTCTGACTGTAATGTTACAACACTTCACAAAAATAATTGGGCCATTGTGATATGCAAACCCATTTCATGTATGAGGCAGAAAGGTTTGTGCACGCAAGGTTCTATAAATTGCCTACAAACTTCTGTCCACACACAATTAATTCCCTTATTCCCTCTCCTCTCTCAACGCTGTTGTTCTTTGCTGCCGCGGTGTGTTCTCACTATAAAACCCTCTGCACGTTCACTTCAAAGGCAACGCAGAATAAATCAAGACCACTCAAGATTAACAGTAGCAAATTATTCATGAACCCAGGGTCTCCAGCCTGGAATAGCACCGTTCCGCACAGGCGATGTGTCACAAAGCATTGGAGCGAGCGAGCTTGCCACTGTCGTCGCCGCCACCACTCCGCTCTTTGAATATTCATCCAACCCCCCTCCAACCACGAAACGGGGGGGGGGGGTCCACGAGCCAATATAATTACAGCCGCATTTACAAGTGTTACATCTGGTCAAAGAAAATCAATCCTGTTCATATAATCAATGAAACAAGTATATTCTGAGGGAGGGAAATGTGATTACCTGACGCTGGCTCACACCACAGAAACAGGAGCCACTTTAATGTAGTCACAGGGAAGCTCACGGGGAGTATCTACTGACCGTGACCGGCGTAACCAGCACTCATTCCTTTTTAATAGGCTTCGGGCCCGGCTCCCATCGGAGAGTTTGGTTGACAATCTGACAAAGTTATCTGAAGATAAATGGGTTACAAACTGGAAAAAAAGTGACTTTGGCGTTTCGGGTTTGGTGCGGGGATACAGGGAGACGTGCCCACTGGCGGCGAGCCCCGTCTGGGTCCCCGCAGGTAGATCCGCTGGAAGTCAGGGCACAGACCCGCACGTGCCGGACCTGACAGCTCGGAGGATAAAACAGGACCATCGCCACCCAATGTTATATCCTTACTCTACCCCCCCACCCATCTTTTTTTCCCTAGACTGTATCGTTAAATAAGCAGGCCTCTACGCCCACCCACCCATGACTATTTACAACCATACGGAAGCACATCCAACTTGCAGGGCATGATTTTTTGTGTGTAATTCCTCAGATAAATGCTTTTTTTTGTGTGTGTGTTCCTGTCGGTTTATGTTATCAGCGATGCCAGTTCTCTTTTTTCCTTCATTGAACAAATTAGGCTCCCAAATGTCAAAATTGCTGTACTTTATTCAATTAATTAGGATGTACAGAAGGAGACAGTGAGCGGATGAGTTATCCGTTTTGCACAAGTGCCAAGGAGCATCAACACACCAGGGATCTTAAAGCCTACCTTTATTTCCACCTTGATATTCTCTGAGGATTTACCTCAGCATGAAACATTTTAATTCCTTGGTGTATAGCAGGATCAGCTACAGACACCTTTGCAAATACGAATGTGAACATTGCGATAAACAGCTTACATGTACATAACCCCGGAGTGTTGCTGCAGAGATATATAGAGGCCTTTCACCGTGTGCCCCTCATGAAAAAAAGGACAATTGAGGAAATAAACAAAATGTGAAAACAATATGTGAAAAAACTGCCAAGTTCAGGCATGGTTATGCTTAGTACTGTAAAGTATGCGTCAAAATACAAAGAGAAAGTGGACTTAAGTGGTGATCTATGCAAATTGGTTTAGTTACAGGGGACAAACGGTCAAATAGACTAACTACCATACACAGTGTCCTGTCTTGACTGCAACCTATATGAAAGAAATCATTAATTACAGGGTCATTTCATGGTATTCATCACTTCTCGTGCTTCTGTTCCGTTCAAATACTGTCGGAGAGGCCTGAGGAAATGTTTTATTTGTGTGAGCATGTGGTTATTCCACTGCAATGCAAAGCGCCTCTGTGTGTTTAAAATTAAATGAAAACTATAATCAATAGAGGTTGTGTGCTTGAACATATGTGGACATGTATATCTTGGGAAACTCAAGTAGAAATACTCTGTAATAATAATAGTAATATATATATATTTAATTATTACAGCAACTGTATGTTTTTGTTGGTTATTTAAAGCACAGTGACAACAGGGAAAAGGAACATCTCACATACCCTACAACCACAGCGATGACACTATTAGTGATTTTAATGTTAGTAATAATAAATAGCATTACGTTTTCATCGCCAAGGGATGGGTGAGTCTTGGTTTACCCTCTTGATGGCAACGGAAAACACAAAGCGCTTGGCAATGAAAGCTGTGTGAGTAACAGCCAGGCCCTGCTAACAGCAAAGCTCATTGCTGATTAATTATCCTGCAAATCAATTGTCTCTTCAAAGATTTTTTTTTCTTGGTTTCCAGCATTGCCTTTCTACCCATCAACCAGGTGTATGCACAGGCACATGCACAGGCAGCAGTGCCACTGCTTTTTCATCTTCTGCTGTAGAGCTAACACAGAGCTATTAAGACCTCCCACTTGTAAAAGTGCACTTTTACAAAATACCATGAAAGTGTATTGCTATTATTGTATACTGTCGCCTATTGGATGTTCTGTCATTTTTTAGATTAACAGGGGAAAATAGGCTTTGGCATAGTCGTGCATATGGTGTTCCACAGGCTGGCAACCCTCTTCTCCGGACCAATGGCTACTGTTTCAAAATACAGTGATGAACATTCAGTGTAGACTCAGGTTTCACCCAGAACTAAAAAAACATACTTTTTTCAATGGTAAACATGCAACAACACACCTCCACAAAGGACACGCTTGGAATAAATGGGAGCGTTTGTTCACCAGATGCAAGCTTGCATAATTTCCAGTTTTTTGCCCTTACTTTTGCATGTGTTACAATAAAGCTAATTTTGCATTAGTCCTTCTCAGTGTCACCCACATAAAAGAACTACAACTCCTGACAGAAGGTTTGTACTGTATAGTATGTCGGAATATTAGTATACTGTAAGCCACACCACATTTAGCTAAAATCCTGCTAAATGTCAATCTTAGCAGACATAGGACACCACAGACATTTCACATTTTAAGTTTTAAGCAGATGCTACTGTAAATACTCGTCCAGAGTGACTTAAACAGCTTACATTTCCTACATACAGTCCATTTACATAGCTATATATTAATAGTTTAAGTAACTAGCCACAGTCCTGACACACCTTTGCATTTGAATGTACAGTAACACCCTATAGAGTAATGCTGTTGTGCACTGTGACATCGGGATGTATCAGAATTATACCCACCAGGACCAATACAGCCCTTGATATTCCCCTTTATATCCATGGCCTTTTGTGTTTGTACTGGTTCACAGGTGAGGACCAGTGGATTTCATTACAGCTGGAGCCTATCTGTCCCTCTGCTGAAATTGGCAATACAGATGGTCGAAAATAGATAGTCGTGACAGTTTGGGGAAACGTCAGGTATGCCATTCACACATGCTTATGCCACAGATCACAGGGAGGGTAAACTATTTTTGGGGGTATGTCAAAGAGTTTGAACCCATGACATTAATGCTAAATGATTCACCTTTCAAATAACTGATCAATAAACACATTTCATTATTGGAGAATAATATTATCACAACACATATCCTATTTCCAAATTACAGCATTCATTTTAACATTTTCAAAATACTAAAATTGCACTTCAGAATGCAAGAAATGCTAGATTTTGTCAATGCATTGTCCCAGATTTAATGGTGCTATATGTGCAGAATATAATTTCTATCAATTTCTGTGTAGGTGAGATTAAATAATTACTATTCATATATTTGCTCAGTGTGAAGTAGTACAGTAGATTTTGTGAATTAATTTATATTGGATGTGCAATACTTTACTTCAGTAGACACACCCAAATCCTCACAACAATTTTTCCTCTTCACTAAAACTTTTTTCCTCTTGAAAGTTTGCAGTATCTGTAGACAAATGCAAAAATTACTTCAAGGAGTTCAGTTTTTAGAAAGAGCCACATTGCACCCTGCTGGCTGAAAGGCATATTGCAAAACATCCCCTTGCTTCAGCTCAGGAACTGATCTGTTTTATAAATTATAAATGTGAATAACAAATTAGATAGAACCATTGACAGTGCTTATTGTAAAAGCAAAGCTTACATCTGTTCTAGAATTGTTGTTGCATGTTTAAATAGCTCAGGTGAGCACTGTTTTGTTTCCGTGCATACATGTGCGTGCATGCAAATGTGTTCTCCATGTATGTGTAGTTTGTTTCAGAGTGCAATTACCCTTTCAAATCCTCATGGGCATTTTAAGCCTGTGGCAAATGTTCCCTATAAGATGCGATCTTAAATCATGGAAACCAGCTTTCCTAATTGGCAACTCCAGTAGAGACAATCTGAGTTTTCAGAAGCAATAATTATCAAAATATCGTTTCATATTTCTTCAGAAAGGACATGGCTACGGGTAAGGGAATTCATAACAGTAATTAATATTCCTGTGTGACTGTGGCTGGATGAGAATGCACAGTGAGATCCTTTCTGAGCTTGTACCGTGTCCTGCAGCACGTCCCTGAGCGCCTCGCATCCACTGCGAAAAAGAGAAACTGTCCTATTACTGTCTCCTTTCTCCAGGCTTATGCTCTGCATAAGGATGCTAATCTCATGTCACAAACATCGAGCAAAATGCTTGAAATCACATTAAAACGCCACCGTTCCAAACATAATTTGTGTGGCGTGTGTGTGTGCGTGTGTGTGTGTGTGAGAGAGAGAGAGAGAGAGAGAGAGAGAGAGAGAGAGAGAGAGAGAGAGAGAGAGAGAGAGAGAGAGCTAGAAAGTATAGAGTATAGAGTATAGAAATAGAGACAAGAGGACCAAATTGCTTTAACTGCACAGCTCTTAACTTCAACTCTCAAGCAGCACAACAGCCCAAAGCTTCTGCGATCTGGAGTGACCTGTGTGTCATACCCCATATATCAATATAATTTAAACTATATATTTTTTATAATTAAAAGTGCAAAGGGCAAGCAGCCTTGTCTTTATTTTGAGGGATGTCACAAATTCAAGGCTATTTTTACAAAAGACACTGAATTTAGACAAAGGAGCTGGAGTTCGGCTGAAGCTGGGTCTGGAAGCTGAAATGCACTTTCATAAATTAGCACTTCCATTTGGCACTAAGGCCTGACCAATTCCTGCAACACAAAATCGAAATGCGCTGGTGTATCACGCCTTCAACAATGTCTCTACTCCTTGAAAAATCTCTCCCTTCCAGCTGAAATATGACCCCTTCCCTATTTAAGAATATTGAATGCAAACAAATTTTCTCTTAAAAAGTCAGGAAATGTCTGGTCTGGTTAAAATACCAAATGCAGTGTGGAATTTCAATGGGAAATTGCGAATTGCAAGGTTAAAATTCACAACACCGAGCAGGGGAACAGGGAAAAGGGAGGCCACGGCATTCAGTGCCTACTAGCCTCGACATCAAGAACTTTTCACGTTCTCACACAGTCGTCTCCTATCCCTGGCTCTGTGCATTCCAGCCGGGAAGCCCCGATGCACAACCTCCACAATGTGTGTTGACAGGGTGCATGTCTGTGCTCACAGCCTATCCTCTTCTCACGAATCTGTGTATTAAAATACATCCTGATGATAACCTCACAGGTTATGAAAGGTAGGAGGGAGGCCACACATGGGTGAGCTGCATCCCAGCCAGACGAATCAATGTAACAGGGAGAGATATCACGATCGGGATACGCGGATGCCCCGCGGCACTAACGGTGACCCCACAGTAATTTTTCCCCTCTCTCTCTCTCTCAACTAATGTGACCCTGTATTATGTACAGCAGCGGGCATCAGAAAGCTCCCATGGGCTATGGATCACTCCTGGGAGTGGAGATCATTGTCCTCAGCACATCTGCGCACAGACAGGATGTGGCAGCTTCAAGGCTTTTGGTGGAAGAACCGTACTTTTCCGCTGCAGGCATGCATTTATGAAGTTCCTACAGGGCTAAAAGTGTGTGACGTGCCCAAATGCACAAACAAACACAAAAAGGGGAATAATCCCTACCTAGTTCTAAAAAGCTAATCTGTTTTGATAGTGTGTGCGCATTTATTCTTGTAATGCCTATGTTTTCTAGGACAGCTGTCTCGGATTGTTTCCAAAAAATAATCATTGTAATTACCGACAAGACAGAAAATAAGGAGCACATGTGGCGAATCCATAAGCAAGCCTCTTCATAACCTTGGGTATATACCAAATAACTACAAAACTAGCTATTTTACGTTATGGAGGGGTGTCTTGAACTTACTGTATTGCAAGCAATACAAATAAGTTTTAATGTCCTACAAAATTGTTTGAAAAAGGATTCCAAATTATTTTTTCTTTCATTTTTTGTGTTAATTGTCCTTTCTGCTCCGATTTACTTGTGCAGATAGGGCCTGAGGGTTGTGGCTATGTTTCCTGGCTTGTGTAGTGACTGACTTATTCTGATTGGTTTAATTGTTCTCCACAAATAACTCTCCTCTGAAGGGAATAAAACCAGCTGAACCTGATTTTTATGGAAATGAGTGACAGACAGTGACCCGGCTGACAAGAGGTGCAGTCTTGAAACACCTTGATGTTGCAGTCACTTTCCATGATGTCACAGGCACCTGGCCCTTATAGAGTTAATCAGTGCAGTCTGACTGACATCTGACACATCATTAAAGAAGAGTCAGACAGCGTATCTACAAATCCAAACAGACATGACACACAAATGAAAGACAAGGAGACACCAGAGGACAGACTAGCCAGAAGACACTGTGGAAATATGCTGCAGGACGTGCAAACTCTAGACCTTCAATGTCATTTTGATTCATTTTTTCCACAGTTCCCTCATGGAGAAGTAGCACTGAAACGTATATATTGCTGCTTGTCATATATGTTTTGATATAATGACCTAACAATACATAAATAATTTATTTTTTCTTCTGAGTGTTTTCAACTCTTAAATATCTGATAAACTACAATCTGAACCTTTACAAATATTTAAAACATAAAAACATAACTATGGATTAACAAAATATGTATTTCAAGACTGTTATAAGGTGTTATTAATTTTAGAAATTAAATAATTTTCTGAAATAACTGCAACCTCCATCTGTTCTTATTATAAGCTACTACAGTATTGATAATCATTACACTGCCTCTCCACAGTTACAGTATTATGCATAGCTTCAAAACTTAATTAATCTATAGCTTCTTAAACCAAGCTGTTTTGCATATTATGCTATAATTGTACACATATGGTTTGCTACAGATTACTTTGAATTACTGTTCATTGTTTTCTGTTAGCATTTTAAGGTTCTGCAGAGTAGCATAATGGGTAGGATACTGAGCTTGTAAGTCCAAGGTTGCCAATTTGATTCTCAGGTGGGGCACTGCTGTTGTATCCTTGAGCAAGGTCCTAGACTTGAATTGCTTCAGTAAATATTTATCTGTATAAATAGATTGTATGCAAAAATAACAAAAGCATATAATGTGAGCACACCAAAGCGCATCTGTCTCGGTAGTGGCTTCGTATGCAGCCTCTTCAAAGTTCTTATTATGTCAACTGAGTCAGCATCAAATTAATTTGCAGTAGGTTTAGTAGAACAGGCTACGCATCACATTTATTAGAAAATAATCAAAAAGCCTTCTCCCAGTCTCTTGAGTATATGATTTAATAGAAACCATTACACCAGTTACTCTTGAAAATTATTATGAGAAATCCCTACTTTAATTTCTTATAAATGTTTTTGTAGGACATATAGTATACATCTCGATAAGGTATGAGAACACACCACACTTATTTATTTATTTTTTGCATATCTTTTCCTCCGAAGTGCATGACATATTCCAAAATAAGTTTCAGGAAACAGGCTGTATGCATATCATTTGGGTTATGTTTATTAAATAAATCTCACTGCATCTCACGTCTGTCTCTCTTGGTCGCTTTTTTATAACACACAGAGGAGGATTTTTTTTTTTTTTTTTAATAACCACATCTTTTTAAATGTTGTTTTAGTCCTCTAATATTTGTGCTATTTCACACTGGGTCTAAATGAAAATTATTAAAAACAAATAAAAACAACCTTTGCGCACGAAGTTTGCCTTCATAGCAAACACAAAATGCCAAACATACATCATAAAGGGCCTCGACATGCCCAGTGAAAGAGGAAATAACATAAACGGAATACTCTGTCAAATGCTTTGACAAACCTTGCACTACCGGTAATTCGTGTTCTAATTTTCACTCTCATCGCAAACTATTTTATTTATTTATTTATTTATTTTGTTGGGTGGGGGTAGATAAATCGTGATAAACTGTGGAGTTTCCCGGTGAAAACATTAAATAACGGGGCTGATTTTCAGCGCTTTACCGGCTTTTTCCAATAGTAGCACCTCTTTGTATCTCCCCCTCGCACTGCGGTCTATGTAACGTGGTGACTGCTGTCCTCTGAGCAGAAGCTGTCTGTTTTATCGCTCAGCGATTGGCTGTTGGTGCTGATGACTCTTAGACTGAGACAAAAGCCTGGGCCAATCGCGGTGGATATTTATTGGGTCCGTGCTCCTGAATGACAGTCAGCAAAGATGGCGTTGAGAGAGCTGTCCTCGCTGGAGAAATCACTAGGATTGAAAAAGCCAAACAAGTACAGCACGCAAGGCGACAATAAGGTGAAATGATTGAAGAAACTACTTAACTGTTATAAGTGCGCAGATCGAATGTCTTCACAACAAAGGAAGTAGTCCATAATATAAAGAGCAGCACGTGTTCCATAAATGCTGTAATACTACGCGATTTCCTCCAGTCTCTCCGTCACCTCAGATATTTAATGCTACTCGCTAACTAGTAAGCTGACATGAAAGTCCACGACTTGCTAGCAATGCTGTGTTTACCCTCACAATAGGCATTTAATGGATTTTTTGTGTCGTTTGTCTGAAACATTGTACAAGAACATAAACCCTAGCTATCCTCATTACATGGTTACCACGACAAAGAAGCTGCGGTAGCTAGCTGTTTAATGTGTTAGACTACTAGTTAGCTAGCTAGCAATATTAGCCTTCATTCCAAGTTCAGGATTTCATGCCACGACACGCACTAGCAAGCTAAGTGTATGACATATGATCTTAACATCGGAATATGCTACTATTGTTTGACGGGAATATGATCTGCCAGCGTAGGATGAGGCAATCGATCTCGTTCATGATTAAAATAACTGCGAAGTCAATCACGTTTTGTGTATTAACTTGTGAGCTAGCTGGTTACATGTATTTGCTCGCTATCCAGTACTGTATTTACTGTAGCACGTACTGCCAGCATCTTCATGTGTGACTGTGCTGTACAATAAACTGGTTTTACGAGCTAGCAATTACCAGCATTTTTATTGAATTAGCTAGTGCCGAATACCTGTTCAGTAACTGTATTTATGGTAAGAGCCATAGGCCTGCATGTTTTCAGCTAAGCCGGTCCGAACTAGTTATTGGATGGAGGCTAGTCAACTGAAGGCCTTGAATCACTGTTTGCTCACTAAGAATATAGATATTCTAGATTTTGGTGTAGTATTATGTCACATGTACAAAAATGGTATTCTGGTTTCCCGCTCCTCCACAGGTTCCAGTTCTTCAGATCAACAATGGGCCAAGCCTGTCAGGGCTAGTGACCATCGCCACTCATCTGGTCCAGGAGGCCAAGCGGCCAGAGCTGCTGGGCGACTCTGCTGAGCAGAGGGCCGTGGTGCAGCAGTGGCTGGAGTACAGGGTCACCAAGCTGGACAACTGCCCCAAAGAGGAAATCAAGACCATCCTTAAGGTGTGTCTGTGCTCTCTCCTTCTTTTGTCTACTCGTGTACCAATGAGTGTGCAGTAGTCCCACTCGCATGTTAATGATTGGATGATACAAATCCAGTGTGATTTACTGCATCCAGTGTCGTTTTCATTGTAGCGTGTTCCATAGTATGTTGTACCCACTGTATTTAGTGTGGTAAGCACCGTTTTGCCACTACTACAGATTCGGAATCAATGTACATGGTGATTGCATACGATTGGTTTAAATTAAGGTATATTTGTACACTGTACATTGAAAAGTTTGACATGAGGATACTTTCTAACTGCAACTATTGGGGGTGGGGGGGGAGGAATTATAGAATGGATGACTTTAATGAATGAAAAGGTATGGAATTAGAGTTACAGAGTCTCAGGCTTCCCTTTGGCTTTGTAATAAGACTGATGTGGGAGTTCTCCTTACTGCATAATGAAGTTTACAGTGATGTTAGGGTGTGTCTGCACTGCAGCCTAACCATACTGCGCTGCTGTGATTCACAGTGTGCATGTTTCCATGGGGCACCAGTGACAGCATCCAATTTTTCATCCTGCAAATGAGGACTCCCCTCGTTTATGGAGGAAAATATTGCTCAGGCAAACCGATCAGCCTTTTCCGTGTGATTTCCCCCTTGTTCCGGAGCGAGTCCGTGGGAAGTCTGCTCTCGGCGGTAGCTGGTCTTTTGCTTGTAAGCAGACCCGTCTCTCTCTCTCTCTCTCTCGCCTCGGCACGGCTCATCGTTCTCCCTGGCGCTCTCCGCCGCTTCGGGGGGTAGCGGCGCGGGGCCTGGAATAACAGGGCCTCAGAGGTAGCCCCCGAGCGGGAGGCGCCTTTCTCCCCGGCTGAGCGCTACAGAGCAGCCCGGGATAAGCTGACAGGCGCGCTGGGCCGGCGAGGGCCTGGCGGAGATGAGCCGCCGCCCTCGGTGGTGTGTGCGTGACGCGTTCGGGAGGGTCAGGGAGGCGCGGATGCGGACAGGTCGGTGTTGGCGCTCTGAGGGCGTGTGAAATGGCTGGGGGAGGTGCCCTCGGCGCTGTCTGTCACTGCCGCATGCCCCGCTGTCATCTGTGCGATGTCATCTGTGTGATGTCATGCACCTCGGTGGAGTAGGGCCCCTGTAAGTGTGATCGTGTGCAGATGGAATGAAAAGGTCCTGAACTGTTGAAAACGATATCCCTCCCACTCTTTATACGAGCCAGTTAGTAATGGTGTGCAAAACAGGAAGTACTGTATAGTTTGACTTGAAATGTAGAATTTTTGAGAAGAAAATCAGGCTGTGTACGGGTAGATAAAGGCCTGTGCACACTGAGCTGTATGTGGCAGCACATTTAAAACGAAGTTTGCCGTTGCGCCACTTTACGCCGTAGCGCAGAGTCAGGTGGTTCTGAGGCTATTCCCAGAGAGCAGCGTAGCCTCTGGGGGCGGGGTGAAGGCGCTGCGCTGTGCGGTGGGGGCCGTAGCTGTAGGGAACGCGAGGGCCCGATCGCGGAGGAGTAGCCCGCCGCCTTCACGGCTTGCTTGGCGGCACACTCTTGCCGCACTGTAACTCCATTAGCCCTCAAGACGTCGGCGCGGCGCTAGTGCTAAAGACGGCGGCGTCCCAGGAGACCTGCTCAGCCGGAGCCCCTCCCCCCTCCCCCCATGCCAGCCTGAGCTCCCCCCCACCCCACCCCACCCCACCCACCCCGCGTGCCAACCGCAGCCACAGTCACAGGGGGTTCATTAGATTAGCCGCTCGCTGAGTGCGTGAGGAGAGGACGGAGCAGCTACCCCAGCATCTGTGCCAGCAGCCTAGTGTCCAAGGTGCAAAGGGGGCTCCAGGAGGGGGGCCATCGCTAGCCAAAATCCCCCCAGGTCACGCATTATGAATGTGCACACATTCTCCATTGAAACGTGCATTGAAGAGTCACGCAATCTGATGTACAGGTTAACTCATGCCTTGAATAATATTAAGCATCTCTTGGGTTTTACAATTAATGAGTATTTTTTCTAGTACAATCTACCATATTGCATATAAAGTATATGGTTTTGATATTTCAATTTATGGTCTTGTGATGTAATTGCTGTGACCACTATAATTTCAGTCTTTTTAGACTTGGCCTTTTAGTACTACTGAAATTTGTCGTCTTCTTTCTTTTAAAATATCAAGAAGTAGTGTTTTAAACAGACAGATACAGCCCCCCCCCCTCCTTGGAATGCAAAAACAGCTTGAATTGTGTGAGGTAGGGCCCACGGGGGTCCTTCAGTTGGAATACCAAAGTGTGATTCAGCCCAACTGCTTTGAATTCAAATTTTGCCGTTCAAAACAGAAGTTACAGCCTCTCTGTATCTATGTGGCCATTTAGTCATTTTTTCCCCACTGAGGGAAAACGTGTGATATTTAGAGAATATTGCAACACAACACGATTTCGAATTACATTACATTATATTTATTTAGAAGACGCTTTTATCCAAAGCGATGTACAAAATGCATATCATGGTCATTGGACAACTACAAAACACGGGTTCAATAAGGTATGACACTGAGAATGAGTGTAATTTCTTCTATTTTTTGGTTTCTTACAGGACCTTAACCAGTACCTGGAAGATAAGGTTTACCTGGCTGGAAATAATTTCACTTTAGCTGACACTCTCATGTACTACGGAATTCATCACATAATGGTAAGTGTAGAATTTGCAATCTGAAATCCTGGGCTTTGTTCTTGTTTTTTTTTTAAAAAAGTGTGACTGTAGTGTCACAATTGTGGTGTCAGATGAGAGAAAGTCGGGACAGGCCGTTAGGCGGAGGAGCGAAGTGATGCGCTGGGCTTCAGACTGGGGCCGAGGAAGTTTGTGTCATTCTGGCCCTGGGCTTGCTGGGGCTCGGGGATCACATGCTCGGAAATGTCAGCGTTTGTGGCGGGGATGGAATGTTGCCACCAGCCACTCGGCACAAGAGAGTCAGTTTGTTTTTATCGCCGTCATTAGCCTATGAACTGAGGTCAGTCTGCCGCGGTGCGCCCCTCCCCCTCCCTCTTCCTCTCTCTCTCTCTCTCCCACCCCGAACGTGGTGAGCGTCGACTGTAGGGCGCAGACGGCTGCGAGGGTCATGTGACTGTCACTGTGTCCCTGCAGGTGGACCTCACCGTTCAGGAGAAGGAGAAGTGGGCCAACGTGTCCAGGTGGTTCGACCACGTCCAGCACTACCCCGGAGTCCGACACCACCTGCCGCCGGTGGTGGTCTCGAGGAACCGCCTCTACACCGGCGGGCACCACTGAGCGCCCTGCCGCCACACGGCGGTCGGCTGCTATTGGCTGCTCTGGGGGGGGGGAACATCGTGACCTCTCCCCACCTAGCCCCGCCCCCCTCCCCTCCCCCTCAGCATCCGAAGTCCAGATTGCTAATACCCGGGTGTACCCTGTGAAAAGTGAGGAACCTGTCTGGGTTGGGTGGTGTTTGGTTCTGAGTATTTTTGGTTTTCTGGGGGTGTCTTTTTTTTTGCGTATTAATATATTCAAATGATTGAAGAGGTTGAAAGAATCAGGTTGCTGAGGGACTATATTCAGCTTGGAGCAGAATGCTGAAACGATTCATGTTCATTTTGCAGGTGTTTGCAAGTGGCTGTTTGCAAGTGGCAGTATGAACTGCATAATTTAAATGTAACATTCAGTGGAATCTTATCTGCCAGTGTAAAAAAAAATACTAAAACTGTGTGAATAGGCCCTAGGGAAAATGCCATATGTGCTTCAAATCTGAAGCCTTTATGAAATGTTTTCTTGTTCAAGAATTTTCAAGAATATTGAAAATCTCCTCGTTCCTGCAGAAAACGCTGCGTCGTTTTTTTTTTTCCCCCTTCTTCTTTGCAGCTAGTCTCGGAGAAAGTTTCTGCTTCTCCTCTGCCTATTTTTGGTACAGTACATCTAGCGGCCCGGGCATGAGCCTGGAGTTTAAATCAGACTTGCTCGAATCAATCAGCGTGTTTATGCTGAAGGGGAGAGGGCAGCTCACCAGCTGTACAAATGGATTGGTAATTGGCAGAGCTGCTCTGTCCATGGGGCCTGGGTGAGAACAGCGCATTGTGTGTGTCGTTCCTCTCCGTTTCCCGTTCGGAGGGCTGGAGGGCGGGAAACCCTTTCATGTGCAGCTTCCCCGTGTTTGTATGCCTTGCACAAATAAACTTGATTTATCTGTTCGCAGCGCACCGCGTCGTCCATCCCCGCTAATATGCGTTTTGACCGCCGGCACGGTGGAAGAATAACCCTTTTGCAACGCGCATCACGATAGGAAATTTGCAGAAGTGATGCAAATTAGCACACGCATTAGCAAGATACAAATTACATTATTACACACCCACTAGCACACTACCTGATCTTGATCATTGTATTCGGTTTTCTTTTTCTGTAAAAAAAAAAAAAAAAAACGTGCAGGCTCATACATTTGTCATGTTTACTCACTGTTTGGTGTAATTTAGACAAATGTTGGTCCTTTGTACTTTTTTATTGCAGTTGCTCTGTATGAGTATCTTTTTATGTGGAATGTCTGCTGCTTTACCGATGTTTAATCTCGAACAAATGCTGTCCTGTGCCAATAAAGGGAAACAAATATGGTACTGTGATCTTGTGAAGGTCTCTTTTCTTCCTGTGTTGCTTCTCTGATAGTGAATCAGCATTCAGTACATCTATGGTTTGGTATACAAAGAAGAGACAAAGAACTGTGTGTATTATGAAGTGTAAACTTGTGAAAAACATGAATCCTGCCATCGTTGGAACATGCCTTGTGACTTGATAAGGGAGAAGGGTGTCATACTTTACAAGAGAGTCTCTGTTTGTTGGTGTATTTTGGTCTTGATTAGAAATTTCTGGCCATGGTCTTAAAAATGGTTTTGCTTTGAGAGGTGCTTACAAGTTGAAGCCACACCTCATGAATGATAAAAGCTTTGAATAGCTTCTCAGTAATGAAATGTGAGTGTGTATATACATATGTGTGTGTGTGTGTGTGCATGTGTATATAAAATGAATGTGTCTACAATGTCGAAATGTTGGTGGCCACTTTTTATCCTATTAAATGTCGTTATACTGTGCCTGACACAGGTATATTGAAATGTAAATTGGTGTGAGGTCACATTAATGAAGGCACAACAGGAGATCCAGAAAGCCCAATTAATTTGCACCCCTCCTGACTCTCCTGGCTGTGCACCACCTTTGGGGTTATCTCCCCTGGGAGGGGTCGCTGCCATGTGGCGACATTCACATTCTCGGCCCCGGGGCCGATAAGGCACATTCTTTTTCCGTTGCCCCATGGTCACCCAGGGGTCAGAGGTCAAGTGAACGGAGGACTTGACGAGGGCCCCCCCGGTGGCTCGCATTCCCGTCGGGAGTCCATCTCACAGCATGCAGCGGGACCCCCACCACCCCCACCCCCAGAGAGCCAGAGGAGGCCGAGGAGCTGTGGAGAGCTCCCGCGGTTCAGCGTCTGGCTGCTGTCCCTCACCCTGAGTCTGGCCAGCTGAGTCAAAACCCCATTACCCGGGTAGAAAATCGATGGCCATCGCTGAGAACGCAAGATTTACTCAGGAAAACTACTGAAGATTCCTTTATGCAGTTGCGGATGTGCACTATTTATGTTATGTTAGTCTAGACGTCCTAAGGAAGTCTGACACTGCGCACGTACTATTAATTATTTCGCGTTAACGAGAGAGACTGAAGCATAAAATGAGACGTGTATGTGGCAAAGCATCGTCTTTCTGATTAATTCAATGAAACGATCAACACTGTGTGGGGCACATTAGCACTGAGTAAGTCCTTGTGACAGCCTGCGCGTTATCGGTCCGTTACAGTTTGCGACATTTACACCATGCGCCTGTAAAGATGACATCTGATTGTCCTTCGCGATTACAGAAGTGTGGGCATGAGGGAAGTGTGCGTTCTGCTCAGACCCGAAATGTGTTCCCTGGCTGAGACACCCCATGGTATACAGGCAATGTCTGCCGAACATTTACAGCAGGAATATAGTTTATAGGAGCATAATACTGTCATGCTGGGGTGTTGTGGTGCACTGGAAAGAGGCAGTATTTTCAGAGACAAACGCACATCTCAGCGGACTCTGTGTAGCGTGTAGAGGAATAGGGTCTTTTGGAGAAACATTCTTCAGTGCCTAATTGTGAATGAGATGCACATTTTCAAGGACAAGCATTTCTCTACTGCCATGTAAAGTCGGGAGTGGGGTGTTTTTTTATCACCTCAGTATAGGCTTGTGCAGAGGGGGGCCTGAGTCTGTGTGTGTGTGTGTGTGTGTGTGTGTGCGAGCGATGGTTTGCCAGTCAGGGCGCTGGATTCCCCAAAGGTGATGGAGTGCACACGCGCATCCTCAGGCAATGAGATCATGCTGGAACTCGGGCACGAATGAATGACTGACTGCTGCAGAATGTCATACCTGCCGCAGCTGTGTGTAGCGTTTCATACTCGGTGTGTTCCTTCATGCGCACGTTCATGGGGCTCTGCACTTTGCTGTGGGGTTTATTTATCTCACAAGAGACAAGCAGGATGCTCAGTGTTGGGTCAAGCAACTTTTTAAAAAATTCACCCCACAGATTACATCTAATAGTCAAATGCTATGTTCTTTACAATAATAAACCCCTTGACACTTTCTGGTCAATGTGTAAGGGAGACGCTGTGCTCACGTTCAGTGTTCTTTATAGCAAAGCTCCAGATTGTCTGGGCCACCAGCTCAGCGCATTTTTGTGTGGGTCTTGAACGTGTCCCACCCCATCCTTGGCTCTTCCCTCATGGGGCGCCGGAGTCACAAATGAACCAGACAGGACCGCATCTTTGTGTCCCGGAAGCGCATAGCAAATTTATGAGGTATCTCCCTTTATTCCAACAGCCCCGCAGGACTTGCCATGCAACTTCAATTTGCCCTCTCGCCTGAACATCCCCTGATGGCATGTCTGGAGGAAGGGCATTCAGAGTGAGCTGATATAATATTAATTGCGACTGAAACCCCTCGACGAAAGGGTGCGCTTTTTAAAGCACTGTTTGGGATCTGAAGGCACCGAGACGAGAGGGCTGGAGCGCGGAGGCTGGGGCGGCGGGATCGCGGCGGGGTTTGGGGGAGAGCCGTGCCTCGCAGACGTGTTCCGGCGGCGCGGGGAGACACGCGGGGTCGGAGCCCTCAGCTACACCCGTAATGACCACAAAAACGCTCTCATTACCATCGCTCCGCAGCTCCGGGCTCATCTGCATGCACACCGCCAGCTTGTGAATTTTTAATTTCCGTCTTATTACGGGCAGGTTTTAATCCGGGCTGACTAATTTATTTAAACCTGCAGTGAAACGGGCTTCTTCACTCGCAGCGCTTTGCCGCGTGTCTCTCCCGGTTTCCTAATGAAAAGCTCGGAGATGCGGACATGTCCGTTCGCCTTTGTCGCGCGAAACAAAAACATTGTTTGGTTTCATTAGGCTATGTGTCTTTAACCGCTAACTAAGTGTTTCTAAATCATTTACCCAATGTGCCCCTGTGCAGCACACCACCTGTCCGGTACGAACGTATACTTTTCTACGTGATTCAATGCAGCATCCATACTTCTTTCACTTAATATGTTAGTGAGTGCGTATAGTGGGTACAAGCAAATTCTAATTGCGTTCCAGTTTGTGTTTTTTTTTTTTTTTTTGTTCTTGACTATGTCCTCGTTGAAAAAGAATACATATTGAATGACAGAAGAGCTGTTGTTTTTCTTGTATTTAACCAGTTGGATATCGCAGGAAAAAGAAAGGAGGAAAGTTTGTCGGCACATTGTTAATGGATGAATCGTGACGAAAGGATTCTGAACCAGAAGTGCACCTTTTACTCTTGCCTCATTGTTTCATGTTCACATCGCCTTCATTGCTCAGTGACTTGATCTGGGACTGAGGGCATGAAGCTGGTCCCGAGCACCACATGCACACTGTACGTGACCTTCCCAGGGAAAGACTGCAGAAGAACAGATCAGTGCAGAGGAAAAGAGTGGAGTAGGGATGGGGGGGGGGGTGCCAGCTGGGGTCCCAGTTGAACCATCAGCCCTTGCTTTAACAAGCCTCTCCACAATTCTGGAGAGAACGTTATATGTAGGTCAGATCTTATGTCAATACAGGTTCACGGCCTGTCTGTTGCTTTACAGGAACATTTCATATGACATAAACGGCTCAGATTTCTGATGTGTCTCATCTTAGCTTATTTCTCGTACTTAAAGTTTGTCTTACTAAATACAAAGTGACACTGCTGATGCAACATGCTATTTTATATCTCATTCTATGGTGGTAAAGTACATAGCAATACATCAATAAGCCACACGGTTGTTTATAATTGTTTATATCTGTGGCCCATGTTAACTAATCATTTTTTATAACCATGAAACTGTCTTTCACAAAACAGAAACATATTCACATCACCTTAAGTGTGCTTTCAAAATAAAGAAGTTGACCATTGAGTGTTTGACCCATATTTTAACTTTTCAAGTCACTGAACAATAAAGACAACAAATTGTGCATATACTTTTCTTCACTCTGCGATGAAACACGCATTCGGACCGTAGGGAATATTTCCCAAAAACACCCGTGGATAAATCAAAGATAAACAACTGCTTAAATGTTAAGAGGAGAGAATTGCCAAATTACACAGCGTAAATCAAGCATGTCAATTTAGTTATAAGCATGTGTGCTGTGAAATTGATTTTGTTTCTCCGTATTTAATTAATAAATTGCTAATGGTGCACAGCACCCTGAAAGGTCAATTAAATTTTAAGTGTTGGAAGGTACTGTACCACCAGTATACCTCCACCACAGCCTCGGGAGCAGGTTAACATGGGGACCCCACAAGGGGGTTAGATCCTTAGCAGCTCTCACAGCCTTGGCAAACTAACAGTGAATATTTGGTGAGGTCCGCATACCCCCTGGAATCCCCACGCTAACCCTCGTCTTTGATGTAAAGGGTTATTAGCAGGAATTGAGCGGTTATGAATAAAGTTAGTCTTTTGGGCTAAATTTAACAGCACATGACCCACAGCTGATTTCTGACTTCATGAAAAAAATAATATATGATGGGGGTTCCATGAAATTGACATTTGCACCCACGGAAGGGGCAAGCGGGCAGGACAAGCCGCGCCTTTGTGCTGGGAGGGGGAGCGGTGTGGGGGGCTCTTATCTTGTGTTGCTGCACACTCCTCATTAGCTATAAAATGTGTCCGCCTCATACAAGGCCGCATTTACACCAGCGGTGGGTCTGCAAACTTTGAGCCTTTGAACCGGAGCCTGGCCCCAGGAGCTACAGAGGATGTCGTTGATGCGGCGGGTAATTAGGAGGGTTATCTGAGTGTACGACACCGCAGAGACAAGCCGGGCCACAATGGGCCCAGTGTTCCTGCGCTGCTTTGTCGTCTCGGCCCCCCCGCCCAGTCTGACCGCTTCAGAAAGAGGGGAGAGGTCTGTGCATCCCTCGCGGAACGCCCTCGTGACTGTTACGCTCGTCAGGCTGCGCGGTCTCACGCAGCACCCCGGCACCGCTTCGCTTTTGACGGTTTAACGCGGTGGCGTGCATGTGATGTCCTCAAACCAGCGAATTACAACCCAGGCCTTAATCGGAACAATTATTTGCTGTAATCACATTCTGTGGTGCATTACTGTCCGGATAACCGGATGATATGGGAACTTGTTTGTAAGTGAGGGGAATGAGGCACCTGGTACGGACAGGTTGCTTTTTCTCAAACGGCTGTGGGTTTGCACCGCGACGTGAACTTGTGCTGTTTTGATGAAAGCACAGCTGAACACATTGTGCTTCTTTGTGGACACAGACCAAAGGCATGTCTATGATACCAGTTTGCCCCCAATGCTTGAAATTCAAATACTTAATACAAACATGAAAAGTAATTACTTGTACAATCCTCCTTTTAATAGCTATACATATACAATCAAAGAAAATAAATGCTATGATATTAAGGTTTTGAGTTTTCTTTTGAATGAATATTAACGTTTTGTACATGATTTGCATAAAATATTTTTTCTCCAATCATCTGGTGATGAAGTACCAACTCATACAAATACGTTAAGATGATAATAAAAATTTGTTAACATGGTAATATACCTGTTTGTCTATTACTGGCTGTACCTAAGAGATTGTACAGGCATCATGGCTTGATGTTTAAGCAGATGCATGGATGTGTCAATATGTAACTGGAATGTAAAAACAAGATACAGCAATGGTGGACTTGTGAATGTACATTACAGAAGGAACGTTCCCCTTCCATCCTCCAGCTATCTTGTTCAGAAATATTTTAACTACATCAAAAGTAATTTTTATAATTTTTCCATTTATACATTCGGAAAAATGTATATTTTTCTTATGGCTTAATTAACACTTTAGAAGTTAAAAAAAAATTGCACACTCTAAATATATGAAGGGAAAATAGCATTTATTTAAAGTGTGCAGTTATCAGCTGCATGGATCTAAACTATGGAAATTGTATACAATATATTTCCATTATCCTACTTTGCTGATTATATCTTACAGTAAGTGTCCTTCTAAATGTAACTTATTTTTTGCTCATTCAGAACACTGCACTTTCATGTTATCTTTCCATTATTTCATGTGTTAGCATGATTGAGCATTGCAAACTGGTACCAAAAGGGGTGAAATGCTTCTAACAATCCAATGCATGAGGTTTATCACTTTTTTGTAGCCTTGCACCCAGAAAAAGGGGGAGCTCATGATAATGTCTAAAATTCATTTAAAAAACTGCAAACGAATATGGCTTTAATCCACTGGGAGTTTATTGTTGCTATTTCTTGCTCATAAAGTTGGCACATTGATCATGTTAAATTCTTTTAAATGCTCAGAAAACATCGGGCCCTTAGGTGGGAAAGATTTATGTTTTATAAGACAGTTGGCACATCACACGGATTCTGTTGTACTGAGTTCATAAAGCATCAGCACGAGGCCGGTGAAGTTCACCAACATTGGACACACCTCCAGGGATGTGTACTGAAGAGCTGAGAAGCAGCCACAGCCCTGGTTCACCCTGGAACACCTCTCCCATTGAGCATGAATGACTGGAGCTGCTGCTCAGGGATCCCCCTGGGAGAGATCTGGCCTGAGTCCATCCTCCATCACACACACACATACGGACACACACACACACACACACAACTACATGCACACACACACTACACATACCACCCACAACACACCAGCCACACACACACACGCACACACACGCACACACACACACACACACACACACACACACACACACACACACACACACACACAGACACGCATACACACACACAGGCACACACACATGCACATGCACCGAGGGGCCAATACAAAAGACTGCTGGTCTTTGTTTCCCTGCCGTCGCTGAAGGGCTGTGTGGAGAGACAGGGCCGACCTGTCTGACTATGGAACACATCTTGAAGGCTCACTTCCTGCCAAGGAGATTGGTGGTGGTGTAGAAGGGGCAAGAGGGGGAGGGAGGTGAGAAAGCCGAGAGAAAAGAGCGAGGAGAGGCGCTCGGTGAAGGGTCGAACCGTCGAGGACAGCTCTCTGAAAGGGGGAATCTGTGATGGCGGTGTCCCTCAAGGACTCTGGTTCCCGCCATGACAAACAGCAGCGCTAAACTCCTGTCAGGTCCCATCTCGAGACACCGTCTCTCCGGCAGGACGCTCCAAAGGGCCAAATCAGCGTCGGGACGTCGCTCGTGTTTGGAGCGGCATGAACGCCCGTCCGCCTCTGCTCTACGGGTGGCCTGGGTCACACCAGTCACACTCAGAGCGTGCCATGGCCAACAGCGCTGCCACATCACAGCTGACATCACTTCTGCGGGATCTTCATTAGGGGCCAATTAAACTCCTTAGGGGCATGAGCCGAACAATTATTAAATACATTTTCTGTGTGATCAATGTATCTTCCTTCAGCAATAATCCTCCTGCATTACTAAGTCAATGCTAGCAGTTTACTTGTGGACACGAATATTCCTACAAAGCTAACTATAAACCGGATAAAGATACCTTTCAAAGCATGATGATCAAATAATTGTACTAAGCACAAGTTGTTAACGTGGAATGTTTAGTTTATCCTATTCTGTAACATAAAATAAAGATTACATTTTTATATTTGTACTTCTCCAAATATGAATGATTAAATGATTATAAGGATTTTCAAAGCTTTTTAATGTGGTATTTTACATCATTAACTTTTACATTAAATATATAATCTATATTAAAATTGAAATATGCTATTTGCAATATATATGCTATATACTGATTATCTACTGTAAAAAACAATGATATTCAATAATAATAATAATTATTATTATTATTATTATTATTATTGTTGTTGTTGTTGTTGTTACCACTATTATTATTATTATTAGCAGATAAATAAGACACTATAGAATTAAACAAAAACACTTTAAAAATGTTTTAAATATTTCTAGATTAAGCTTTCTTTAATCTAACAAAAAATCAGTTATAGCTGTAAAATAATTGATATTGTAAACTATGTATTTGGTTTTCATTTGAAATTTTGAAATGCACTGCATCGTAAATAAGAATTTAGAAATTTAATAGATCAAATAAAAGAAAATGGAAAAGATAAAATGGCAACAGCCTATGTATTATAAATACATCTCTGACATTTATCAAAAGCAGATGTTATTTCGAGCATGGGTTTATTGTAATGTGTAAGATATACATGTTTTTAAATGAATACAACTGCAGGATTATTATCAAGCAAATAAATAGCTAGCCAGCTTGTTGGAAATGTGTTTTTCCACAAACACTGCACATCTTTCCCAGGTGACTGCTTAACACTGGCAGTAATTGTAAATTTGCCCCTGGCGCAGTGTGAGTGCATGTGGTGTGTGTGTGTATATGTGCGTGTGTATGCGTGTGTGTGAGAGAGTGTGTGTGCGTGTGTGCTGCATCCACTGATCACGGGTTCATATAAAAATTGTTTCCACTTTTTATTGTTCTCCTCACAGTTCCAATTTCCTGAACAGGAAACAGGGATGTATACATACATTTTACAATACTGCTTCCTGAGACGAGGGGCCAAATCTTTTCAGCATTTCCAGTCCTGTGAGCTAATTTGACAGCTCATGGGTGATGCGAATTCCACTTCAGAGAGACAGGTACCCTAGGGCTAGCCAGCTGGATTGTGGATGCTTACAGATTTGGCTTTCTCTTCCTGCTGGGTGTCATCTGTCTCCTTGGTCTTGCGGTGGATAATTTTTGTCCTCCTGACATCATGCGCCTGAGCAGTTTGTGCCTGGCAGCGCTTGTCTGTCCAGGTTGGGCATCAAACCCAGCCAGCGTGCGCCTAATCTGACGAGGCACCACTCCAAATACTGCCGCCCCCCCGGGGCCCCCTCTGCCCCACGTCAAAATCGCGGCCCACAAACTTCCAACCGCCGGGACCGCGGCCCTGCTTTCCCTGTCACGGGGGGCCGCCAGGGGACTTATTTCTCTCACGCAGAAGAATGTCCCCACTTCCTCTCCTGTGGCTGTCACTTTGATCGCCAGCGTCGCGCGGGAGGTCTGCCTCAACAGGTTTGGGTTTCCCTGCCTGTTGCCAGCAGTTGACTTCGACACCGCCACTTGGATGAAGCAATCCCTCCGCGGATTACCATCGGCCGACAGCCTGTGGGGGAAAGTGACAGCATTCCACACGCTAATCCCAGGGACGGCCCAATCCCGAGCAGCGCGAACGCTAATCGCAGCCGACACAATGATTTCCCATCGAGGAAGGCACTTTGTACTGCAAGACAAAAGTGACAATGTTGCTTTATGGAGAAAATTTCCAAAAAAGCGCATGATGACGACATATGTTGATTTTCAGGTACTCAGCGACTGGGGTATCTCCATAGCTGGGCTGAGGTGGGATAGCATGGGATGGAATGATTGTGAGTACAGGGAGAGGTGTAATGTCTTATATTTTTTGTGGTTTATCTTCATAATAAAGTTCCTGCAATCTGAACTGTATTATTATTTATTTTCATTCTCTTTCCCATTTTTTCTTTCTCTTTCTCTCTCTCTCTCTGTATCTCTCTCTTTCTCTCCGATGGTGGGCAGCTCAGCTGCAGTCTCCGCAGGGAGGATGGCAGTGAGCGTGAATGCATAAGCGCCGTGCGCCCAGGGTCTCAGAGGTGCAGAGGCCGGAGAGAGAGAGAGGGGCAGGTCGGGATGGCGCGGGAAGGAGCCCGCGAGTGGCGGCTGTGAGTAACTCGCCCACCTGTTCGGAGCCACGATCAGCAGCGCTTAGTCTGCTGTCAGTGGCCAGCCTGCTCCCTTCGGCTTTCTCCTAGGGCCCTGGATCAAGACAAAGCGAGAGAGAGAGAGAGACCGGGAGACAACAAGAGAGAGAGAGAAAAACATAGGGAGCGAGAGAGAGAGAGCGAGCGAGAGAAAGCCTTCCTTGTAATGCAAAATAATTATACCCATTGGGTAATACAAGCGCTGTCGTTAGGGGCTTGATGGGAAAAAATGGAAAAAAAGAGATGTTTTTTTTTTCTCCCACCACCACTCAAAAACCCTGGTGGGTATGTTGTGTAAACCATTCGTACGGATCTACATAATGTTCCCTGTTTGTCAGTGGGCTAAAGGCTCCAGGACTCTATCTGAGGTCCTCACATCCAAGCAAGGGCATTCCTTTACTGTTCATAGCATTTCATATGCCTTGTGCATGACACTGCAGGATACACTGATACTGTTAAGCTATTGTCGTTTTTTTGAGTACTGTGATCTTTGTCAAGGATCACTTAATGTACACAAAATGGCTTGTCCTCTCTAGTCAAATAATGAACTTTGTACTAAAAAGAAGAAAATAATAACAATTTAATTGTTATATATTATACCATTCTTTATTATATATTTCAGTTTATTATGACAGAATAGGAATGCAATATCACTGTGTTTTAGTAAGGATAGATGGTGTATGTGTGTGTCCATAACTCATTATTTTACCAAAAAAACACAAAGTTTGTGTATGTGACATACATACCCCATGATCATGTAGAGGTTATAGGCTAAAATATTCACTACACAGAGCTGCAAGGAATAAAAAAAACTACATCACAGCAGTGTTTGTTAGGGAAGCCAAATAAAATAAATGTGATGCAATGTCTGGACAAAATAAGTAAATGGATATACAACTTTATTTTAAAAAGTTTTATTGTTGCTGTTTCTTGTTTTTAAAGCAATCAAGTCAACTTTTCAATAACCTGATTTAGTTTTACTATGCTCTCTCAAATTATATCCGACTTGTTATTGTAATAAGGAAGATTCCAAAGAACAAATCACATCTATAGAGGAATTTGGTAAATAGACTCGTGAGACAGATGATCTCATACAAATGGTATGTTTCATGCGAGGGAAAGTCGCATGCAAACCTCATTCAAACCAGGAAAATAAACTGGGCAGAAAATAATGTCATAAGACAGCTCCATCCTCATTATGTCAATGTTTGCTTTGTGCTTAAACTACGTGCACACTCCAGCGTAGAGTTAAAAGCAAAATATATATTTATGTCAGAGGTTGGAAAATGGGGAATAATATTTCCAGTTGCCTCAGATATTGACTATTGTTTTCTACTGTAGTCCACAGCACCTCCGTAACCAAATATTTTAGGCAGAGAAAAATATATTTACCGTTCTAGAATACGCACAATGAAAATCTCCTTTAATGTATCAGTGAATTTAATTTATAATATCAACATTGAATGCATATATATGCATGTCCACAAGTATAATAATTCCACCCATTAAAAATCCTCAGATGCTGCAGACCTTTTTTCCTCCATGAAATTTGTTCATTTTATCCAATAATATTTGTGTACATCTGTGTGTGTTGGTATTTATAGCATATCAATGAGCACGCATTTAAAATACAAATTAGATATTTGAATCCAAGTATTTCACAGTTTGAGTTCTGTACTGCATGTGTTTTTCAAGTGTTTTTTTAGTTGAATAAAATTGTAAACATTTTGATTCATATTTTATATGCATGTTATGCAGCACATTTTTGTATGAGAAAAATATTTTAGCTTTGCATCAGCAATGAATACATTCCATTAAACATGAAATTATCATTCACTAATTAAATAATATCATATAATGCACATGCATTTATACAATGATGATATAATGGTGATCATTTGAATTGTAAAAATTTCCTTACTTCTTTCAACTGACGTTGAACTGCGTAGTCATCCACTGATTAATGTCCGTAATGTTAAACCCCCAGGCACTAGGTAATGGAAATGTATGTATTAATGAGCAGCTCATAACTGCTCTATAAATACAAACCAATGATGAAAAGTGCAACTGTTAGCTCAATCATATGGTCAGCGTGATTTAAGAATTCCTTCTACATCAAGAGTGCCTATTGAAAGCAAGAAATGAATTACTTAGTAAATGTGACCTTTCTTGAAATAACCATTGCATGTGGTCATACAACATCTATAATATTGAGAAAACTGCTTCTTAACTACTGATCACATTCACATTCTAGCAAGGAAGTTTCAAGGAAAATAACACATAGAATGTGAATAGTGAGTGCATATAAACTTATGAAATAAAGTTATGCACTTTACAGTTCAAGTTCAAATGGTTATTTACTAAAATTTTATTAAATTATCCACTCTATACATACGTAAATCATCCATATACATTGAGAATAATATTATAAAATGGAACCCTATGTACATAGATTTAACGAAGGTGTAAAGGTGGACATGCCTTGTACTTGAGAAATATTAAATCATTATACTGAAAGGCATGAAAGTGGCGCCTATGGGACATTATATTGGCCATTGTCTCCACCTGGTGGCGAATATAAAGATAGATATTCGATTTATTTAAACACATCACACATTTTTATATTGACGCACCCCTCCCCACAATGCCATAATCTAGCATCTCTCGCAAGTCTTAATGACAATCGTGGAAAAAATAAACCTTTCAAGCCTTCTGAGCGTTTTTCATCAAATGATCTATCATATAAAGGGCTTTATATATGTTTATAATAAAACTGAAAACAAATAAAGATGAATTCATTTCTTAAATCTGCTTTGTTGTATCACATTTCATATTAAATACAATTACAACAGCCATTACTTTAGCCAGTATAAAAATGTCTTATGAAAATTTTAAACAGAAGATTTAAAATGCACATGAAAGACTTCTTTAACCCTTGTAGATATAAGTGTTGCACTTCCTAAGTACAAATACTTTGCTGTTGTGCATTAAATCCTTTCTATGGTGCAAGACTGACATCTGCAGTCAAATCTCAAGCACTCCCTGATTTTTGTCCAAGTATAATGTTTTGATTTCCATAAACAGGGGTGGTTACACCGTCAGGCCGGACTAACAAGCGTGAGACCTGGGGACTACTTTCCAGCAAACTCTTTCGTTATTTTCGGACAACACGGTATCATTATCCATTTGCAAAAACAAAATCATTTACTGTGATTTTTTTTTAAATGCATCGAAGGAGATGACGTAATTGATTCAGTAGTAGTTGTGTCATGTGCCCAAGTGACCCTCCGCCTTCCAGTACACACAGGGTTGCCAAACGAGCCATTCATTACATAAATACTTACAAAATATATATTCGTAGGGTTAGGGGGTTTCCAAGATAAAAAAATATGGTTGGATGTCAATGAGAGATGAGGAATTTCTAAAAGGAGGTGTGGGGTACAAACTGTGATAAATTTGTATGGGAGTCAATAGAAGATGGGAATTTTGAGAAATTTTGAGAGGGAATTCATTCAAGATCTGGCAACATTGAGCACATCATAAACCCGGAAGTAGTACATGATCAGATGTCTACATTGTGACTTGAATTACTGCAACAGTTGCTAAATATTGACCTATGTTTACTTAACATAGCTAGTTAGCTAACGTTAACTAAAAATTATCGGGCTTACATCTACATGCTGTGATGTTTGTAATATCTTGCTAAACCATTTAGTTGGAAATCCGTACGGATGTTCGGTAAACGTCTGCTAGTCAGTGCTTGCTACAATAACAAGCCTGCATTTGTCTTCTTTTAGCTTCTAGTAGACTAATTTATTTAACGTTAGCTGGCTAAAAACGGCATCTCAATCAAAAGTGTCTTTACTGAAGTCGTGAGTCGAATAATTTCTCGTTCTAATCTGCCAGCAAGTGAAGTCGATGGACAAAATTGTAAAGGGTGAGTTTCCACTGCTCGTGATATTATTCAACTAATCATGTAAGTCCAGATAAATTGTAACTAGGTTAGCTTTTTTTAGTTTACAATTTGTCGTCGATGTCTTCCCTTTAGATGTCGGTGATATTCAGTCCAGGCTGATAGATCACAGGCCAATAATACAGGGAGAAGTTCGTTTCTTTGTGAGAGAATTCGAGGTGAGCATTCCGCAGGATTTATTTGGTTATTATGAAGTCGTCTGTTTATTTAAATAATTCTTTGAAAGGTAAAATCGTGAATTTATGCGCTGTGATGTATTTTACACTGGCATAATATCATGCAAAGTCATACTTAGCAGTAACGTTAAGTCATAAATGCCGCAGCAATTTCCTGATTTGCAAATTCCTTCTAACTGTATAGGAGAAACGTGGATTCCGAGAGAGCCGTTTATTGGAGAACCTCAACAGGATGGTGGCGGAAACTAATGAGCAAGTAGTCCCCAAGTGTTCTGAGACTATGCACGAGCACCTCTGTGAGGCCCTGACGAGGAGTAAGCATCAAACCAATCTCTTCAATTTCTTTCCGTGCATTCCCACTTCTCTTCGCCTCCTCTGGAAAGTGTTGTTTTGACTGCCTGCATCTAAGCTTCTTAACCATAGGTCTTTTACTGTTGAAATGTGTTTCCAAACCACTGAACTCATTAGGCGGTTGTGTTACTATGTCCCCTCATGAGGTTGCACTTGGCATCCAAACCTTTTACTCTGGGTTAACTACTTTGTATGTTTCCTGTGTGTTCCCCCAATAAGACATAGTGTTAAATGAAATGTGTCCAATATTATGTTTTCAAGTATTAGCTACATCACATGGTGGTAAAAGCCACCTTATTGTCATGGTAATTTGTATGTGAACGTGCCCCCTGAAGCTTAGTGAGCACCTAGCTTTTCACTCCCAGAACCAAAGCCAGCTTTGTGCCTGTGATTGGGCAGAGTGAGAGCATCTGGAAAATCCCTCCCATTCCAAAGAAATATATCGGGTCACCAGTCACACAGATAAAAATGAGTAATGCTTTCTTAGCTACTTACTGAGGAACAAATTAAGTTTTAACAAAAACATGCTTGTGTAAAGACAAGCTGTTCTTAATACCATCAGCAGTACACACACACACACAACCATTTATTTTATTCCCTTCCTTGCACTGCACTGTCAACTGGTGTTTGGCATGCTGCAAATAAGAATGGTCAGGGCTGTTGTTGACCTTCTGCTTTAATATCCAATATATATTCCACTTACAAACTGTCAGATTTAGTGTTAGTCGGTGGACTACAGAGAGAAATGAAGCAATGGATGGCTGCATATGTTGTGGAAAATGCATGTTCTCACTAGTATGCTCCCTCTCAAATTGAGAAGAAGTATTGCAGTGATGGTACAAATTTATGGATGCAAATGGATATTCCAAATTTGAGTACAAATAAGGGGATCCCCATACCTTGCAGTTGGTCATTGATCTAAATCAAGCCTAGGGATTTACCAGATATTGCATGATCCATATCTTTGATATTTTATTTGCATGGCATCTTTCAAATTATACACAAACCATAAAAGTTTTAGCTGTGGTCTTTGTGTTTGGATTAAATGGTGCTGATGCCTGAAACATAAGTGCATGCTCTCTCTTCTGTATTTGAAGTGGAAGCTGCAACTCACATGGCACAGAAGATCCAGCAGAGGGAGCTAGAGGCACAGCAGGTAAGACAAGTCGGTGCTGTGACGATTACATAGAAATTTTTATCCCACAGGAACTTACTTTATATTAGTACTTAATTTATTGGCAATGAGACAAAAAATTGTTAAACCAGCCTGTTGAATCATATGTATACATATCTTCAGCTACACCAGGTTGCATCTAGGAAGCTTTACTTTAGGGAGCTGGGTAGCTAAAGGTCCAATGAATCATCTATAGTCATAAAACTTTGGTATAATTTGGAGAAGTAAAGAATATTCATGCCTCTTCAAATTTTCTTTTTGCTTTCTGAGGTAATAAAAATAGTGCAAGAAATGTAAATCTCCCATTTTAATTGACATTGTCATGAGGAAATTGCTTCCTTTTTAAAGATGGATATAGATACTTCTGTTGGACACAAAATGTGCAGTGTATCACACTGTGCATCTCCATAATAGTCGCAATAAAAGGCAAACAGGGCATACTGTTGACACTGTGCATTTATCAGTGAAAGTGGAATGTTTTAATGTTACAGTACCTTCCTGAAAAACACCATTTCAGATTCTTGTGGCAGGAAGATAAAAAGAAATGGTCACAAACAAAACATGATTCAAGGCCAGCAACATTCCATTTTTAGTTGGGGAAACATTTATCCACTCATTTGTAATATTGTACCTGCTCTGTTGCTGGTTTTAAAGTCATTTCCTTTTTTTCCACTTGAATTTTTCCACTGTCCAAACCACAGCCCGGCTTTGTTTGCGCTTTGAATAATGAATTCAGTTAATTGAATCTTGACAGCCTGCAAGTTATTGTTGGAACAAAATGTATTGTTTACAGGAACTCACAAGATTACCAAATCTTTGTATGATGGAGCAACAGTGGGAACAATGTATGAGAATGAGGGAGGGTCTTCTCAGGGGTGTCGAGTGGCGTATATAGTTAAAGCACAAGCTCTTTGTGCAGTGCTCTGCTCCACTATCGAAAACCAAGTCCTGAGCATGTCACTGCCAACTGTGGCAAGCAGAGCAGTTCCCCAGTACGATCAGGCATCTGCATGGTGAAAAGAAGCAGCAGATGACAGATTGTCATCTGCCGTTATCAATGCAGAATTGGAAACAGGTCTACAAAAAAGAAATCCAATGTACCATACCAGAGTGGCGCACTCACGACAATGGCTAGTAGTACGTAGCCTGCTGCCCAGGAAGAACAGGGTAGAGCCCTCCCCGTGTCACAGATCCTGGTTGTCGTGACAGCGGTGTGGCGTTTGTCTGTGTCGCCCCAGAGCACTCGGCTGCAGGCCAGCATGGACCGACGCAAGGCCGACTGGGAGGAGTTCATGAAGGAGCAGGCCCGCCTCAGAGTGGAGGTGGACGAAGAGCATGCCAAGGCCGTGGGCCGCCTCAGCACCCAGTACAGCGAGATGAAGAAGGATCTGTCCAAGTTCTCCCACTTCTGAGCCCCGTCCGCATGTCTGAGCACGCTCCGTTGGGGTGGGGGTGTCTCGGCAGCCACGTTCAGTTTCTGTGTTAAGGGAGCGAATGTGCGTTTGGTATATGTGTGCGTTTGGAGTTTGTGTCGAGAAACTGAATGTGTGCGTTTGGATGAACGTGCGCGTGCCTTGTTTTGAAGGAAATGCTTTTAGTGGAGTGTTGCGGAAAGCTTTAATTGACTCTGAGCCTGGCTGATGGCTCTAACAGAACATCATGAGCCCCTTGTGAGCGGCAATGCCGCAGAGAGTTTGTCATTTGTCTGGCTCTGAATTGGAGCCGTCCAATAAACAACTATGCATTTCCACCATCCGTTGAAAAGAGACTGCTGTCACAGTGCTATAAAGATATATAATAAGTTTGGAAAATGTCAACGTCTTTATAAGAAATAAAACCAAGGAAACCAGATTGTTTTTGGCCAGGGTTTTAACTTGCAGACATTTCTGTTTAATTTTTTAAACAGCTCTTGCGCTCGCATGTGTTTGGAGTATATTTGCCCTCAGCGCTGAATGAGATGTAGGAAGCGGGAATGTGGCAGGGAAATGTCAGTTAGCAGAAGTGCTATAGATCCACGTCAGGCAGAACGTGCCGGCCTTCAGAAACTCCATTCAGAGCCTGGTTGTTTAACGACACCGCAAAGCACGTCAGCAAATACACACTCCTCACCTCCACAGACCTTAAGCATTCACCACAAACTCCGCCCGGTGGAAACCGCTTAAGGCAGATATAAATCAGGAGCTGCCTGTGGTCGGGTATGTACCTGGTAAGATGGGTAAATAAATGAGATTGCCCTACCAGAAATGTGAAGGCTGGAGAGAGTGGTGCATCCAACCCCCCCCCACAAACAATGGCGGCCTGTTTGGATGGATGGCTGGGTATCATGGCACATTCCTGGCATGTGAAATAGGTGATTAACTTCAGCTGAGGTGACAACATAAATATTTGAAATGACTTTTAAAAACATTGAGCCCGGGCCAGACTATTTCTTTTGTCCTTCTTTAAGTGGGGGGGGGGGGAAGTGGTCTCGTCAATCAGCGTGAGAAAATAAACAGACAAGCTGCTTCACATGGACCCCGTGTGCTTTTTATTACTTGGAAAAATTGTGCCAAATTGTCGAGCGATTCCTTGAACGTGTTTGACAGCCGAATTTAAATGGGAGAGGTGTAGGTTTTCGGTGAAGGCGGGGCTGGCACGCCTGGCAGTGCCAGGAGATGTCTCGAGTGAGGCCGTGGCGGTGCAGCCGGGGAAACGCAGGCACACCACGGACACTTAATCAAGAGCGGCGAAACGGAAACGCGGCCTCCGCCAACGTAACACCTTTCATCTGGGCCTGGACCACTGGTCCCGTTTATTTTCCTTCAGTGGTTTAGCCTCGTAAAACAGCCCGAGCGTTTGCAGAAACGGTACGGGAAAAGGGCAAAAAAGAAACAGTCCTTGAGAGATCCCAAGTTAGCTAGACCACGTAGGCCATTAGCGACTGCTATCGGCTTTGACCTTTATGACTTGGAATCAGCTTTTTGTTGTCTACACCTTTTCGTACGCAGGTATGCAAGTAGCTCAGTATAATAAGGTCTTCCATATGAATGCAGTTCATGTCAGAATTGGGGGTTTTTTTGGTTTGTTTTTTGTCTTTGGTGCGCCCTCTGCCTCGACCAAAGATTCATTCTAGAGGGTGAAGAGACCAAACCCAACTGCAGTGCAAAAACCCATCCCAAGACGGTGAAGACCGATTCGCCAAGTGACGTGCCCTTGAAGAAGGAACAACAGAAATCATTCTGCGGGGCATAATTTCAACTCGTCGTCCCACTGGAGACGATGGCGACCGTTTTGTTGACCGCTAAATCGAAAGGGAAGCTGTTCTCCGTGGCTGGCACAGGAACCGCCGCAGGGCGTCCGTTTCCCTCACGCCCCGCAGATAGACTCCCGCCATCCGGGAAGATGAGTGCGCGGCAGGTCGGGCCGGGAGCGACCCGCTTTATCGCCTCGCCCCGGCCCGGCAGCACGGCAGGAACCGGGCTTGTTTTCGTCTCCTCTCTCTATCGGAGCCATTGTGTTCTTCCTGTTATGGAAAGATTGCAGTGATCCCGAGCCCATTCAAGCAGCCGCAGTTCCATGCCAACATAAATCACCAAGGACAAGCATAGGAACCCGGCCTGTCAGAGGGACTGGAGACGCAGATTAGGGAAAAGTCTGATCATCGTCTGTCTGAGGTGCACAGGCCGGGCACGCGAACCGAGGCCAGATTCGTTCGCAAACAGCCAAGTCAGCGAAGGTTTCTGAAATGCGCACATTTTTAACAAGCTCCTTTGAATGGTCTCACACAGGTACATTCTGTTTGTGAGTTTCTAAAAACCTTGTTTATTCCAACCTAGAACTGACCATAAAACAGCTCTCTATTATAACGCTGTAGTTCCTGCCTCAACTGAATGTGTTCTCACACATTCAGAACCAATAAACTGTGAGTGGACTTTTTCTGAAAGGTTGACAGGAGCCTTGGCAGCGCTCAGTGTGAGCTTTCAACAGAGTTATTGGAGTTCACGCTCCATGAGAGCAAAGTTGAAAAAAGTAAAAGTCAAGTTATATAAAACCGTGGAGCGCTAAGTATTATTTTACTGCGGCAGTCGTTACAGCTGCAGGTTTGCACTCGAGTGAGCATGTCCTTCTGCCCATTATGCGTGTTGATAGCCATTTTCCTCCATTATTGCTTTCTGTAAATGAAAACGGCGGAGAACAGTTGGGTGTACTCCCGATTTAATAACCTCGTATTACAGCCCTGCAGGTGTCCTACGGAGGGGTGCGGCGTGGGTGGCAGCGCAGGTGGCGATACAAATTCTTTGGCAGTGCCTAACACTCTCCCTGGGAGTCTGAGTGAGGGGAGGGAGGCTGGGGGGAAGGGGAGGGGGGGGGGGGCTGACAGCACTCAGAGCCGATGTATAATGATCAAGGAGCGAATTTTGTCGAGGAGGCGCAGGGAGGTTAATTATCCACTGACACCAAGCGCTTTCAGAGGAAGACTGCGAAAACAGATAAACCGAGCGACGTCTCTTCGGGGGAGAGAAAAACACGCCGGTGAATTATGGAGGAACCCCATTCTGACGCGCTTCGGGAAAGGGAGAGAGAAAAAGGGGGCGCGGAGCGAGCGCGCTTGTGCGGCGCAGCGAAGTCCCCTCGTCGCCAGGCGCGCGGGGTGTTTTTCACTCGCCCGAGGCGAGGCCCTTGTTCCGGGCCCGGCCGTAACCCGAAAACAGAGATAAGGGCCAGCAACAACAAGCGCCTTCCTCAGTCAATCACGGACAGAACAATGGTCAGAGGGCACGGAGAGAATGGCTTGTCATCGCTGCTCTGACAGGCTCGCCGCTACTGGAGCTTGCCGCTTGTTGTCGTCCAGGGCTCAAGGAATGTCTGGATCCTTTGCCAACATACCTCAGCAGATTCCTTTTTTTTTCCGTTTAATCATGGCCTATTTATTATAATTTAAGTTTTCTCCAAATTTTTTCCCCCTCCCCCCACCCCCAAGCCTTGCCCCAGGGTAATCTGCGGAGGACGTTAGCAGTGTATGTTTTGGACAGGGAGGTTAACGGGTCATCTCGCATGTCCGGAAATCTATCTGCAAGCTTTTTTTATGCCCTGCTCCATGATGAGAAGAAAAAAGAGAAAATATGTCAGGATGCCTCCATATTCTCCACGGGTTTCCTTAGAGGATACATGGTTCCATTACAGCTAAGTGCACACCCCTGAATATTATCACTGAAGATTTCATGGAATGAGAAGACTTCATAGAATGCTACCCCATTGTTCAAAAATCGATTATGAGGCATATTTTACACCGACAGAAACAAAGCTTGTCTGTTAGAGGTAATCTTCTCCAGCTGCAACATGCCCCCAATAAGAGGCAAAGCAAATATTTACTGTGCCTGAGATCTGTGATTATGATGTCATCCATCACAGGCTACTGCAATTATGCTTCATTTCACAGATATTTGGTCCAATTGTAAACTGAGTTTGTGCTGCCGGGCCGGGGGGCAACACAATAAAGATGGTCTTTCCTGGATGGCGGGAGTCTATCTGTGGGGTGTGTTCAATTTGGCTACGCAAAGCAATATAAATGAAAATCATTTCTCTCTCGGATAAAATACATTTCGTTTTGAAGATGCAAACATGGAAAGCAAGTATAAAGTAACCCTAACAGTATGAAAAATTTAAAAACAGTGTCATTGTTAAAATATCCAAGTGATGTCATGGACAGTTAAATCTGCTTTGATAAACCCTTACCTAAATTGAATTGTAT